>NC_142877.1:29146136-29297651 GCF_051225735.1 Oryctolagus cuniculus
ACAGCTGGGAATCAGCCGCTTGAGGAGGCGCCGCTAAAGGCATTGGGGGAAAGAGAAACTGGTGATGGCTGAAAGGATTATTGTGATTTTTTCCTACTTGCTGTCGCGACGTCTTTGGAGTTGTAAGCCCATGGATGTTCGTGTGGGGGTGATTCTGCAGTTACTTCTAGAAACTGGAACCCCCCTTTTAAAATTTTTTTCACTTTATTCTAAAAGTAAAGACAGAGACGGATAGGGAGAGCTTCCACCTGCTGCTTCACGCCCCAGATGCCGGCTGCAGGTCAGGCAGGGCTGGGCCAGGCTCAAGTCGGGAGCCCAGAACGCCATCCGGGTCTCCCACGTGGGCTGCTGGGCCCCAAGGACTTGGCCACTGCCTGCTGCCTCCCAGGGTGCACAGGAGCAGGAAGCGGATGGGAAGCGGAGGAACTGGGACCTGAACCCGGCACCTCTCTGAGGGACATGGAAGTCTGATTCGCTGCACCAGCGCCTGCCCGGAAGACGGCCTCTCCTGCTCTGCCTCCACCGCACGGTGGGTCTGAGGGCTGCGCCGGCCAAGGGCCTGCACGTGGTGAGGCTCTTTCAGTCGGGGGCTTATCTGAGACCGCTCCCGTTTCCCTCCTGCCTTCTCTTCGGGGTTGGGGTTCAGGCGTCTACGCAAAGACAAGCCCCCAGCTCTCAAGTGTGGCAGGCTGTCGCCTTCTGCGGGCTCCAGGGATCCCTCCCTGGCCACTCAGTCCAAGTCCGCTGAGTCTTTTCACCTTCTTTATCATCTAGTCTCCTTAAAAACAATTTTTAAAATCCACACAGATAATTCACGGACACATTTTTTTAATTTAATTCCTAGAGTTGTATGGGCCAGAGTTTCTCAAACTTCATCCACAGAAGCCCCTGAACACCTGTGGGGCTTCAGTTTCAGGACCCCCTTGGGTACCAAATGTCATGGATGTGCAGTCCCTTCTGTAAAATGCTGTGGTGTTTGCAAGGAACCTCTGTGTTGTCTGAGTCGTCTCTGGATGACTTAGCATACCCAGTACCGTGTAAATGCCATGTAAATCGTTGTTATGCAGCATTGACAAGAAAATGCCTGTACACATTCAGTACAGATGCAATTTAAAGATTTTTCTTCTTTGACAGGCAGAGTGGACAGTGAGAGAGAGAGACAGAGAGAAAGGTCTTCCTTTGCCCTTGGTTCACCCTCCAATGGCCGCCACGGCCGGCGCGCTGCGCCAATCCAAAGCCAGGAGCCAGGTGCTTCCTCCTGGTCTCCCACGCGGGTGCAGGGCCCAAGCACTTGGGCCATCCACCACTGCCTTCCTGGACCACAGCAGAGAGCTGGCCTGGAAGAGGAGCAACCGGGACAGAATCTGGCGCTCCAAGCAGGCTAGAACCCGGGGTGCCGGCGCCGCAGGCGGAGGATTAGCCTAATGAGCCATGGTGCCGGCCAATTTAAAGAGTTTTAAAAAAAGATTTATGTATTTATTTATTTGAAAGGTGGGGTTACAGAGAGAGCTCGAGAGAGAGAGATCTTCCATTGGTGGTTTACTCCCCAGCCCACAACAGTTGGGCCCGGACCAAATCGAAGCCAGGAACCTGCAGCCCCATCCAGGTCTCCCATCCAGGTGGCAGGGACCCAAGTACTTGGGCCATCTTTCACCGCTTTCCCAGGTGGATTAGCAGTGAGCTGGATCAGAAGTGGAGCAGCTGGGACTTGAACCAGCACCCATAGGGATGCTGGCATTGCAGGTGGGACAAGACTTGGCCCCCAGATTCAATTTTAAAACTATATATTTTTGGCTGGTGCCGTGGCTCACTTGGCTAATCCTCTGCCTGCGGCTCTGGCACCCCAGGTTCTAGTCCCAATTGGGGTGCTGGATTCTGTTCCAGTTGTTCCTCTTCCAGTCCAGCTTTCTGCTGTAGCCTGGGAAGACAGTGGAGGATGACCCAAGTGCTTGGGCCCTGCACCCGCATGGGAGACCAGGAGGAAGCACCTGGCTCCTGGCTTTGGATTGGTGCAGCGCGCCGGCCGTGATGGCCATTAGGGGAGTGAACCAACAGAAGGAAGACCTTTCTCTCTGTCTCTGTCTCTCTCACCGTCTAATTCTATCTGTCAAATATATGTATATATATATATATAGTGTATATATATATAGTGTGTATATATATATATATTTGAGCCCTAGTTAGTTGTGTTTGTGGATGTGGAACCCATAGATACAGAGAGCTAATTGTATATACAAGTTCCTTTTGGGATCTTGTTAAAATGCAGGTTCTGAATCGTTGTCTCTGGGGTGAGGCCCGAGAGCCTGCATTTCCCAGGAGCCCCTTTTGAGTGAAAATGAAGAGCAATGATTGAGGACACTTTCACTCTCCTGCAGGTCAGATGGTCTTGATGGACGTCATTTCCTGCCTTTCAGTATGTACTTCTGGGCCATCTTCTGGCTCTGACCTGCCTGGCCTCGCCCTTTTCTTGAGGCTGGGGGCTCTCATCGCAGTGGGTGCGAGGCCTCCAGCCTCCCCTTCAGCTCGCTGGAGGGGGCCACAAAGTATTGCTGCCAAATTGAATAGGTCTTTGTCAAACTGAACTTCTTCCCTATTGGAACCCAAGCAGTCTGGGCACTGCTCCAGCTGGCTGAAGATCCTCTAGTTCTGTGTGGTTCTTTTCACCACGTGCAGGATGAACTACCCACATCACAGAAGGGGAGAACAAGGTGAAGCCGGAGCCGGAGCCCCACACAGGCCGGCCCAGGGTCTCTCACAAGACTGATCAAGGTGCAGCTGGAGCTATGGTTGTGCAAGGCTGGACTTGGTCGGGGGGAGGGGCTCACTTCCGAGGTCACCCACTGGTTATTGTAGGATTCCAGGTTTAGTTCCTGGCCATATTTATTTATTTATTTATTTATTTTAAATTCTTTTAGGGGCTAGCCTTATGATGTAGCAGGTTGAACAGCCCTTGGAACAATGGCATTCCATATGAGAGTGCCATTTTGAGCTCTGGCTACTCTACTTCTGATCCAGCTTCCTGCTAATGCACCTGGGAAGATGGTGGATGATAGCCCAAGTGTTTGGGTTCCTGTGTTCATGTGGGAGACCAGGATGGAGTTCCTGGTTCCTGGCTTTGGTCTGGCCTAGCTGTGGCTGTTGCAGCCATCTAGGGAGTGAACCAACAGATAGAAAATAAGTAAATAATTCATTTATTTTATTTATTTGAGAGGCAGTGGTGGGGCAGGTAGGAAAGAAAGAGAAAGGCATTCCTGTCCACTGACTCACACCCCAAATGCCTGCTGCTTAACTGAGTCTGGGCAACAGCAAAGGCTGGGCCAGGCCAAAGCCAGGAGCCCAGAGCTCAACCAGGTCTCCCACTCCCTTGGCAAGGACTCAAGAACTTGGGCCGTCACCTGCTGCCTCCCAGGCTGAACGTTAGCAAGGAGGTGGAGTCAGGAGCAGAGCTGGGATTTGAACCTGGGCCCTCTGACAGCACCATGCGGAGTGCCTGCCCCTCTGTTTCTGTGTTTCAAGGCTGTCCAGGTGATTCCCGTGTGCAGCCGGAAGCCTGCTTGTTCTGAGGAATTCTCTCGGCACCGCTCACCGCTGCTTCTCCCACTGGCCCCAGTGCAATGGTTGATTGGCATCGGGTAACCTCCAATGAGAGCAGCCTGGTGCCAGGTTGCAGCCTTGCTCCAGTGACCTTGGCTGGAGTCAGTTCTGCTTTTACACCTGGGGCCCACTGCGTGCCGGTCACCGACCTCTCAGCCGGGCAAGGACACAAAGAGAAGTTTTCTCTCGAGGTGTTCACAGCACAGCTGTTTTCCTCCTTGAGGTCAGCCTCAGAAACCGCAAGAAGAGCAGAGAGGGCTGAGGTTAATGGACCAAAAGCACCAGCTCCTTTCTGTTTCTCTAAGAGACAGAGACGGAAGTCAGTCAGCAACCAAATCGACATCTATGCACACGCCGTGGGCTGGCTGCAGAATGTGGCTTTAGGTTGATGGCTTCGTGCGCAAGCCTTGACTCTGACAGCCTTGCCCACCTGGTCACAGGTGGCTTTGGAGTCTTCAGGCCTCCCTCTGATCCCCTAAGGGGCAGGTCTCTTGCCAGGTAGCAGGTGCATGTTCCACAGATCTCTGACACCCGTGGGGAGGATGCGATGGCCCAGGAAGCATCTCAGTTCCTTCTTTCAAATTCTCCAGTTGGGTAATGTGCTCCTCATCCTATAGGGAGAGCAGGGCCCTCACCGTGCACGTCAAAGGTACAAGGCCACACTCAAGGCCGACCCTGGTGCCAGGTGGCAGCTGTGTACGTGGCAGGAGCCCAAAGGGGCCTTGGGCCCATCCTGATTTGTTAGCTTCTTAGAAATCCAGTGGTTCCAGGCTTTGTGCTATCAAGGACAGTTGACTCATATGGGTATTCAACCATTCAAATATGTACAGGCGTTTTGGAACACCTCCCACGTGGGTGCTGGGGCCCAAGGACTTGGACCATCTTCTGCTTTCCCAGGCCATAGCAGAGAGCTGGATAGAAAGTGGAGCATCCAGGACTCGAATTGGAGACCATATGGGATGCCAGCACTGCAGGCAGCAACTTTACCCACTATTCCACAGTGCCGGCCCCCGCTTTGATTTCAAATTTTAGCTATTTCAAGGACTAAGTGTTTAGCCTGGTATCCCACATGGAGTTGCCTGGATTTGACTCCTGGCTCTGGCTCCTGACTCCAGCTTCCTGCTAATGTGGACCCCGCGGGGCAGAGGTGATGGCTCAAGTCATTGCGTTCCTGGCACCCACGTGGGAGATCTGGATTGTGCTCCTACTCCTGGCTGCAGCCCTTGGCCGCGTCCTAGCTATTGTGGGCATTTGAGAGGTGAACTGGTAGATGGGAGTTCTCTGTGTCTGTCTCTCTGCTTCTGCATCTCAAATTTTTAAAAATTTAAAAATTATTCATGAAGAGCACTGTTAGGCCTATGGTCACAGAAACCAAACCAGGGTCCCTGTCTTGTGGAGCTATAGTCTGGCGGAAAGATAAGTAGGAAATGAGAAAATAAACAAGTGTACAGTGAAGCAGTTTTTTTTATTTTTAAGATTTTATTTATTGGCTGGCGCCGTGGCTCAATAGACTAATCCTCCGCCTGTGGCACTGGCACACTGGGTTCTAGTCCTGGTCAGGGCGCCGGATTCTGTCCTGGTGGCTCCTCTTCCTGTCCAGCTCTCTGCTGTGGCCTGGGAGTGCAGTGGAGGATGGCCCAAGTGCTTGGGCCCTGCGCCCGCATGGGAGACCAGGGGAAGCACCTGGCTCCTGGCTTCGGATCAGCGCAGTGCGCCGGCCACAGCAGCCATCGGGGAATGAACCAACAGAAAAGGAAGACCTTTCTCTCTGTCTCTCTCACTGTCCACTCTGCCTGTCAGAAAAAAATTTTTAAAGATTTTATTTATTTGAAAGGTAGAGCTACAGACAGTGAGAGGGAGAGAGAAGGGTCTTCCATCCATTGGTTCACCCCCCAAAATGGGCCACATGGCCGGAGCTGTGCCGATCTGAAGCCAGGAGCCAGGTGCCTCCTCCCGGTCTCCCACGTGGGTGCAGGGGTCCAAGCACTTGGGCCATCCTCCACTGCCCTCCCAGGCCACAGCGGAGAGCTGGACTGGAAGAGAAGCAGCCGGGACTTGAACCGGCGCCCATATGGGGTGCCGGTGCCACAGGCAGAGGATTAACCTACTGCACCATGGTGCCGGCCCCATGAAGTAGGGTTTTAAATTCCTAGAAGGGAAATGGGGTCAAGAGTAAATGGAGGGGGCAGTGCCGGCAGCAGTCCTTGGGCCCCTGCACCCATGTCGGAGACCTGGAGGAGGCTCCTGGCTTCTGGCTTCAGATCAGTGCAGCTCCGGCCGTTGTGGCCAATTGGGGAGTGAACCAGCTCATGGAAGACCTCTCTCTCTCTCTCTCTCTGCCTCTTCTTCTCTTTCTATGTAACTCTGCCTTTCAAATAAATAAATCTTAAAAAAAATAAATGTGGGAAAGTTTCTTATGAGCAGACATGCAACCCAAGGCTGCTCCAAGGGATTTTAGCTGGGGAAGTGCCGTCGGGTGTTTATGGAGTGCCTGGTACACGTGTATCACAGCTTATTCACAGCAGCCAACAGCTGGAAACAATTCAAGTGTCCACCCGTTGGCACATGGGTAAACAAAGCTCAGTGTCTCTGTGTAGTGGACTAGTACTTAGCGATACAAGAGAACTTGCTGTGGACAGACCAACACCTCGGAAGAGTCTCAAAAACACAATGCTAAGAGAGACGCCAGATACAAAAGACTATGTACTGGATGATTCCATTTATGCGAAATTCTCAAAAAGACAAAAATAAGCTCTATGGATGGAAATTCCATCAGTGGTCAACTGAGACCAGAAGCAGGGGGTTGACTGGGAAGAGGGAACCTTTTCAGGCCACGAAAAAGTTTTTGAATGTGATCATGGTGGCTAGTCTATCAAAACTCATCAGACTGTATACTTAAAGTAGATGCATTTCATTAGATATAGTGAATTATTCATTTATTTTATTTGAGAGGCAGAGAGACAAGGAGAAACAGACACCTCCCATCTGCTGGTTCACTCCCCAGAGCTGGGAGCTGGGAATTCAATCCAGGGACCCAACAACTTGAACTTGCTACCTCCAGGGTGCACAGTAGCAGGAAGCTGGAATTGGGAGTGGAATCCAGACATGAACCCAGGCAGTTCCACATGGGACCTGCTGTGCCAAGAGCCTACCGTATGTATGGTAACTTATACCTCAGTAAAGCTGATTCGTGTACAGCGGGAGTAGAGAAGAAGCAAATTTTGTAAAGAGTAAATGGGGCGTGGGCAGGGAGGGTGAGTGACATCTACCTGGAGATGGTGGGGGGATTCTCTGAGCGTTTAAACTAAGACCTATGCGTGGAAAGGCCCCGCGGAGGAGACAGGGATGACGGGCAGGCTGGGGCAGGGGAAGGAATTCTCCTGGTAGGAGGAAGAGCAGATCTGAAGGCCTGAGGCAGCAAAGACAAGGACTTGTGCTTCGATAATTTATGGAATCAGGAGTTGTTTGGCCTACTTCAGGTAACCAAATACCTTTGAAGAATTTGAGTAGCACGCCGCTAGCCTATAAACGTGAATGACTAATTGCAACGGATCTTTATTCATTGGTGCAGGTCCCATGACGACCTCTGGATGACACTTTGCAAGCCACTCACTTAAGTCAGTGTGTGAGGGTACTAATTCCACACTCTCATTAGCGAGATGGAGGTTCCTGTGACTGTGAGTAGGAGAGGGGTTTGGAGACGGTAAAGAAGCTCCCCTCCAAGCGTGGACAGCCCTTTCTTTGTAGCCTCTTTAGTTACTTGGAATTTGAGGATCCTCGAGAAATGAGCTGTGAACCCTTTTGGCAGGAAAGTTAAAATTCAGGGAATTAGGTCATTTACAGGGCAGGATAAGTGGCCTTGACAATGAGGCTTTGGTCTCTGTCATGATTGTTTTGATTAAGACTTTTTTTTAAAGATTTATTTTATTTATTTGAAAGAGTTACAGAGAGAGACAGAGGGAGGGAGGAAGGGAGGGAGATCTTCTGTCTACTGGTTCACTCCCCAAATGGCCCCAATAGCGGTGGCTAGGCCAGGCCGAAGCTGGGAGCCAGGAGCTTCTTCCGGGTCTCCCACGTGGGTGCAGGGGTGCAAGCACGTGGGCCATCTTCCACTGCCCTCCCAGGTGCATTGGCAGGGAGCTGGATTGGAAGTGGAGCAGCTGGGACTTGAACCAGTGCCCATATGGGATGCCAGTGTCCCAGGTGGCAGCTTTACCCGCTATGTCACAGTGCCAGCCCCTTGATTAAGACTCTTGCTTCTTGCCGGCGCCGTGGCTCAATAGGCTAATCCTCCTTTTGCGGTGCCAGCACACCGGGTTCTAGTCCCGGTCGGGGCGCCAGATACTGTCCTGGTTGCCCCTCTTCCAGGCCAGCTCTCTGCTGTGGCCAGGGAGTGCAGTGGAGGATGGCCCAAGTGCTAGGGCCCTGCACCCCATGGGAGACCAGGAGAAGCACCTGGCTCCTGGCTTCGGATCAGTGTGGTGCACCAGCTGCAGCGGCCATTGGAGGGTGAACCAACGGCAATGGAAGACCTTTCTCTCTGTCTCTCTGTCTCTCTTACTGTCCACTCAGCCTGTCAAAAAGAAAAGAAAAAAAGACTCTTGCTTCCAAGAAACAAGATGGCGTATGCTAGATTAGGAAAAGGTAGGGGTGGAGTTACTTAAGAAATTTATTTTAATATTGTGGGGTAACCTGTGCAAACTGAAGATCAGAATGTATTGAGCCCAGGAAAGGCTGGACGAGGGCAAGACGGGGAGAGCACACCAAGTGCTCCTTTTGCTGTGCGCGTCCTGGAAGGAACAGCTCTCTCTGTTTCTTTGTAGCATCACACTGTGAGAACTGAGTCCATATTCCAAGGTGAGATTATGAGATACAAAGATGGCTGTTGGGGCCTCATCTGTAATGTGTTTGGGTAAGGGGTTTCTTGGAGAAGAAAGATTGTGAACTGGGTAAATAGGAAGTATTGTCCATTACAAAGATGTTGGTATTTTAAGGGATCCTAAAGTTGCTATCACTGCTGAAGTCATTCCTTACTTCGCTGTGCACGTGGGCATGTGTGTGCCTACTGTGTGGGATGCCTGTGGGCGAGCTAAAGATTCCACTCCTATTCTAACGCCTCTCATCATTTAGTTGGCATTAGAAAACATGTATACCAAGCATTCTAAGTCAAGGAAGTATGATAAATTTCATTAAGAGTGACATATAAGGGCCAGCACTGTGGCACAGCAGGCTAAGCTACTGCCTGCAGCACCAGCATCCAGTATGGGTGCTGGTTCGAGTCCTGGCTGCTCCACCTCTGATCCAGCTGCCTGCTAATGTTCCTGGGGAAGCAGAAGATGGCCCAAGTCCCTGGGCCTCTGCCACCCATGTGGGAGACCCAGAAGAAGCTCCTGGCTTTGGGTTGGCCCCGTCTTGGCTACTGCAGTCATTTGCAGGTCCTTCTCTCTCTGTAACTCTGCCTTTCAGATAAGCAACATAAAATAAAATAAAGAGAGTAAGTTCTTATCAGACAACAGATCTGCTGGGATCTTGATCTTGGACTTAAAAAAACAAGAGTAACATATCATGGGGTGCCTCTGTGTCGCTCCCCCTCTTCGTGGAGGAACGACACAGGACCCTGCGCTGTTCTTTCGTCTGCTCGGCCCTCCCCGGGTTTGCTGCTGGTTCTTCCCGGGTTGGCTACTGTCCCTTCCACCTCCGTGGAAGGGCAGTTCCCCCTGGCCGCATTCCCCACTTCCGCAGGGGAGCGGCACACCGCCGGCCGGCTTTCTCGGGGGCTGCACGGGTGTTCCTTCAGCTAGATGTTCCCCTTAGATGTTCCTGGTGCATGCCGTCTCTCTCCTCCTTTATAGTCCTCCTCCGCCAATCCTAACTCGGCTGCCCACACGCCGAGTACGCTGCTCTCCAATCAGGAGCAAGTCCTACAGTTAATTGGTTGAACTGGAGGCAGCTGTGCGGAAGCTGTTTACTTCTCTCCCAGCGCCATATTGTGGGAGAGCAGATGCATAGAATAAGTCCTAATTCGAGTAACAGTCTAGTCCGGATTGCTCCCCACAGATCCCCCTTTCTTTTTATTTTTTAGCGTTGATACGCGCCTGTCTTCGGTGTCCCGCGGCACACACTCTGCTCTACTTGCTAGAGTTGCCACAGGCTCTTACAAGTCCTATCAGGCAAACCGAATCCGGGTCCTCTCTTCGCCATGTTGTGAGGAGGTTTTTAGGCGCTGATGCGTGCCTGTGTTCGGTGCCCTGCAGTGCATGCTCTGCTCTGCTAGAACTGCCTGCAGGTGTTTACAAAACCTATCAGGCAAACCGAATCCAAGCCTTCTCATTGCCGTATTGTGGGGGAGACTTATTAGTGTTGGTTTGTGCCTATCTTCGGTGACCTGCAGCTCATACTCTGGTCGAGCTGCTTGCTGGCGCTTACCGCCTTAAATCAGGCAGACCGAATCCAAGCCTCCTAATTGTTGCATTGTGGGGAAGCTTTACTGATGTTAATTCGTGCCTGTCTTCGGTGACCTGTGGCGCATAAGCTGCTAGCCGCCCAGGTGCTCATCGCCTCACTTAATCAGGCAGACCGAATCCAAGCTCTCACAGTGCAGTGTTGTAGGGAGGCCTTTCTATTTCTCTATTTCTCTATCTCCGGGCATTCCTATTTCTCCCATTTTACTTCTATCTGCCAACATTCCCATTTCTCTCACTCCACTTCCAAACTTCTGTTTCTCTTATCCCCGCAGCTTTCCGGCACCTCGCCCCGCCGGCGGGTTCCCGGCTCTGCGCCGCTTCAGCCCGCGCGCCTCTCTCATCTGCGCAGCTTCCCGGCTTTGCGCGGTCTCCACGCTTAACCCTTTCGCGTCTGAACCACGGCCTACGCCAGCCCCGTTCCCTATCTATTCACGCCCCGTGCTCTCTCTGCACGCGGCGGCTTCCGCGAGTAACACAGCGTAGCTTACGTGTCCACCACTAGCATTCAATCTAAGTTCCCCGGGCTAGCCTGGCGAATTCAACCCAGCGTACGTCTCCGCCCCACGGTTTGGCTTCCCGTCCTTTGCTCCCCGGGCTAATCAGACGGATCCCAACCTGGCTTGCGTCTCAGCTTCTGGTTTCAACTTTTCGCCCCCTATTCCCGGGCTAACTTGAGAACCCCAAAGTGGCTTTCGTTTCCGCCTCGGCCTGCCCCCCGCGGCTTAAATTTCCCTAACAGTTTTCTCTACCCGGTATGTTTCCCCAAGCTTTCCTCCAACGATACTCCTCCCTCATTTCTCCTGGCCTCTCCCCACAGTCCGCGTCCAAGTCTGTTTGTTCTAGCTTTCACTTTTGCTTTCGACCTTAGAGATTTCTCCCAGCTTCCCCCCGTAGTCCGTATCCGAGTCTATGCCTAGGCTTTCAATAGCTTCTTCCGGCACCCTTTTCGTCCGGCTTTTCCCTAGGCTGTTTGCTAGTCTCTCTCTCCGGTATTTTCCCTAGGCTGTTTGCTAGTCTCTCTCTCCGATATTTTCCCAATTCTTCCCGTTTCTTCCCTCCTAAGTTTGCTATCCGTCCTAGGTTTCCTATCCGAGTCAGGTTTCCTATCCGAGCTAGGTTTCCTAATCCGAGTCACGGCACCATTATGTCGCTCCCCCTCTTCGTGGAGGAACGACACAGGACCCTGCGCTGTTCTTTCGTCTGCTCGGCCCTCCCCGGGTTTGCTGCTGGTTCTTCCCGGGTTGGCTACTATCCCTTCCACCTCCGTGGAAGGGCAGTTCCCCCTGGCCGCATTCCCCACTTCCGCAGGGGAGCGGCACACCGCCGGCTTTCTCGGGGGCTGCACGGGTTCCCTTCAGCTAGATGTTCCTGGTGCATGCCGTCTCTCTCCTCCTTTTTTTTTTTTTTTTTTTTTTTTTTTTTTTTTTTTTTTTTTTTGACAGGCAGAGTGGACAGTGAGAGAGAGAGAGACAGAGAGAGAAAGGTCTTCCTTTGCCGTTGGTTCACCCTCCAATGGCCGCCGCTGCAGCCGGCGCACCGCGCTGATCCTGGCAGGAGCCAGGAGCCAGGTGCTTTTCCTGGTCTCCCATGGGGTGCAGGGCCCAAGCACCTGGGCCATCCTCCACTGCACTCCCTGGCCATAGCAGAGAGCTGGCCTGGAAGAGGGGCAACCGGGACAGAATCCGGCGCCCCGACCGGGACTAGAACCCGGTGTGCCGGCGCCGCAAGGTGGAGGATTAGCCTATTGAGCCACGGCGCCGGCTCTCTCTCCTCCTTTATAGTCCTCCTCCGCCAATCCTAACTCGGCTGCCCACACGCCGAGTACGCTGCTCTCCAATCAGGAGCAAGTCCTACAGTTAATTGGTTGAACTGGAGGCAGCTGTGCGGAAGCTGTTTACTTCTCTCCCAGCGCCATATTGTGGGAGAGCAGATGCATAGAATAAGTCCTAATTCGAGTAACTTAGTCTAGTCCGGATTGCTCCCCACACTCTGTAGCACACCTCCCCACATAATAGTGCAACGGCTACAGATCTTCCAGCAGAATGAACTAGGCTCCTGTGATGTGGGAAATAAGCCCACCTGAGACCCCCTACTCATCAAAGGGTGGACTCAGAAGCATGAGGGAAGCAGAGAGCAAGGTGTTTATTGATACCTGGTCTCAGGAGTGGTGACCAGCAGGTGGAAGCTGATTCTGCCCTCAGGAATTTAGCTGTCTTACCCTTACCACGTGGGGGCCCCTCTCCCCAGTATCTCATTGTTTGAGAAATTTTGGAGGTACAGTCTAAACCTGACATGGCACCTAAAGCAAGGGAAGGAGATGATGGGGGCTGGGGGTTGTTGGACAGGTAGGATGAGGAGGGAGAGGTTACGCTGTGGTTGCAGTAAAATCGTTTGTTCTGAGAAATTCCAAGAACTGGTACAGGAGCATCCTGTGGTTACATAGTTGCGACAAGGGTGTGAGAACTTAATGGGAGCTTAGCAGTTGATCTACTTTGGAGTTGTTCTACTTAGTTCCCCCACTCCCCACTGAGCCCCCTTTGCAGCCAGGGACATGGCCCTGGCATCACAGCTGCACTAAAGCTAAGCTCTTGTGAAAATACACCATTAGGTTGCTTCTTTTTCTTTTTTAAGATTTATTTGAAAGAGGGAGAGACAGAAAAAGACAAATCTTCCATCTACCCATTCACTCCCCAATGGCTGCAATGGAACAGACCAAAGCCAGGAGCTTCTTCCAAGTTTCCCATGGGTGCAGGGGCCCAAGCACGTGGGCCATCTTCCACTGCTTTCCCAGGCACATTAGCAGGGAGCTGTATTGGAAGTGGAGCAGCTGAGACTCAAACTGGTGCCCAAATGGGATGCTGGCTTCACAGGTGGCTTTACCTGCTCTGCCACAACACCAGCCCCCTGTGGGGACTTCTTTTATTTATTTATTTTTAAAATATTTTATTTATTTGAGGGGTAGAATTACAGAGGGAGGCAGAGGGAGAGGGAGAGGGAGAGGGAGGGAGGGAGAGAGAGAAGTTTTCCATTCGCTGGTTCACCCCCTAGATGGCCTCAATGGCTGGAGCTGTGCCAACCCAAAGTCAGGAGCCAGGAGCTTCTTCTGGGTCTCCCATGTGGGTGCAGGGGCCCAAGCACTTGGGCCATCTTCTACTGCTTTCCCAGGCCATGGCAGAGAGTTGGAACGGAAGTGGAGCAGTCGGGACTCGAACCAGGGGCCATATGGGATTCTGGTGCTGCAGATGGAGGCCTAGCCCACTACACCACTTAGCCCTGGATTGCTTCTAACAGCAAGGAGACCAGAGCTCCGAGGAAGGCGCTGTGAGGCTGCATGAGCTCGTATGCCTCAGTGGCCCTCACCCGGTCTCTGAAGCCATGGCCCCAAAAGCACAGGGCCAGACTCTAGCCCCTGCCCTCAGGAGGAGCAGCCTGAGGCTGGTGGTTTTGAGAGCGAGCAGCAGACATTTTCTCTGCACTGGAAGAGCCCACCACGCGCAGGGGGCTGCAGGAAGCCCCGGGATTGGTGGCACAGGCCCTGAGCAGGCTGGGGCCTTTTGACAGAATCCTTGCTTTCAGCCGAGGGGCTGTGTTCGCTGTGCTTGTGTGAACTGTGGGCAGGGCTTCCCCTTGCCGCGGTTTCTCATCCTGGTTTCTGTCCCTGCAGCCTTGTTCTCAAGCAACCCATCTTGCAGAGCCGCTGGTCACTGCCTCCCCTGCGTGATTTTGGGGAAGCAGCGTGTCATTCCCGCTCAGGAGACTGTGCAGCTGGCCAGCGGGTTCCCCGGAGCCATCGCCTTCACCCACTTCAGTAGTCACTTCTTTCCAGCAGCCACACCCCAGCATCAGGCCTGTGTCAAGTGCTTGGACCAGTTTGCAGAGCGGAATATCAACAAATGCCCCTCCCCTGGCATCTCCACGTGGGGCAGCCTCTGCAGTTTCTTCCTCCTCATTTCTCTCGCCTTGGGACTTCCACTGCTGTCAGAGCTCCTGGTGACTTGGGGGAAAAAAGTGATAAGTCATAAAAGATGACAAGGTTCGGTGGAAAGTGTGCCACTTGGGCTATGCCATGGAAGTCGGGTTGGAATTTGGTAAACAGAAATATGATGGGAAGGGGTTTCCGAGACAAAGGATGCACCCAGGTTTCCGAGAGCAAGGCCTGTCTGGAGACTACGGGGTCTGTTTTGGGGACCATGCTGTATGAGCAGGTGGCAAGTGAGGAGCAAAAGGGCAAGGAGGCCCAATAATGGTGAATTAGCATTCAAGGATCGCCACCATTTTTTTTCCCCAGAGTTGTTCTTTTCCAACTATGCAAAGGGTGGCCAGTTACATACATACCAGTCTTTAATAAGATGAACCTTGAAGCAGTGGACCTGGAGAGACACTTGAGGCAGAGCCAACATATAAGAGACAATACAGGCCGGCACCATGGCTCACTAGGCTAATCCTCCGCCTAGCGGCGCCGGCACACCGGGTTCTAGTCCCGGTCGGGGCGCCGGATTCTGTCCTGGTTGCCCCTCTTCCAGGCCAGCCCTCTGCTGTGGCCCGGGAGTGCAGTGGAGGATGGCCCAGGTCCTTGGGCCCTGCACCCCATGGGAGACCAGGAGGAAGCACCTGGCTTCGGATCAGCACAGTGCGCTGGTGCGCCGGCCGCAGCGCACTAGCCTCAGCGGCCATTGGAGGGTGAACCAACGGCAAAGGAGGACCTTTCTTTCTGTCTCTCTCTCTCACTGTCCACTCTGCCTGTCAAAAAAAAAAAAAAAAAAAAAAAAAAGAGAGAGAGAGAGACAATACAAATAAATGACCCATCAGAGCTTCTTGTCTGTGATGGCCGTCAACACAGGTGCTATCAACCACTTGAAATGTGACCTCTGGCCAGTGCCGAGGCTCACTAGGCTAATCCTCTGCCTGCGGCACTGGCACCCTGGGTTCTAGTCCTGGTTGGGGCACCGGATTCTGTCCCGGCTGCTCCCCTTCCAGTCCAACTCTCTGCAGTGGCCTGGGAAGGCAGTGGAGGATGGCCCAAGTGCTTGGGCCCTGCACCTGCATGGGAGACCAGGAGGAAGCACCTGGCTCGGAACGGCGTAGCTCCCGCCATAGCGGCCATTTTGGGGGTGAATCAAGGAAAAGGAAGACCTTTCTCTCTGTCTCTCACTGTCTAACTCTGCCTGTCAAAAAAATAAAAATAAAAAGTGACTGCTGCCTCAGGTACAAATGGTAATATTTTGAGTATTGGGTTAAACAGAATATATTAACTCTTTTTCTTTTTAACAGTGTGGCTGTTAGAGAATTTTAGGTTGTACATGTGGTTTGCGTTACAGCTGTCTTGAACAGTGCTGAATTCCAGAAAAGGGTCAAATGAGAGGAAAGAGTCAAGTTACAGCAACAGAAATGGCAGCGCCATCGAGAGAAATGAAGGAAATCTACTTTTGCTGACAGGTTTGTTTGGGAGTGAAAATGATACCAGTCATCAAGCTTTCAAAGTCTAAAGAACTGGATCTGCATTGCATTTAATATAACAGAGTTGCTAATGATTTTAAAGATTTACTTTTTTAGTTAATTGAAAGAGCAAAAAGAGAGAGGAAGAGAGATTTTTCCATCTGATGGTTCAGTCCCTAAATGGTTACAGCAGCCAGGGCTGAGACAGGCTGAAGCCAGGACCTGGGAACTCCATCCTGGTCTCCCACCTGGGCAGAAGGGGCCCAAGTACTTGAGCCACCATGTGCCACCATGCATGTTAGCAGGAAGCCATATTGGAAGCGGAGCAACTGGGACCTGAACCAGCACTCCAATGTGGGTTGCAGATGTCACAAGGTGTGGCTTAACTTGCTGCACCAAGCCAGCTCCTAGCTAGCAATTTTATACCCAGAGATGAATTTCTCAAAGTGTGTTTTGAGGGACAGGGAGTGCTATGAAATAAGGGGTTATTATAATTTATTTTTATAATAATTTATTATGTTAATATTTATTTATATATAATGTATTATAGTAATATAACAGATGCACCTGGCCATATTCTGTGGCTTTCTCAGCCTGTTAGCAGATAACTTGGATTGGAACTGGATTGGAAGTGGAGACTAGAACTGGCACCCATAAGGGATGTTGGTATCGCCACAATGTCATCCCCTGAAAATAATTTTTTTTCTCTCTTTGAAAGATTTCTTTAGTTATTTGAAAGACAGAGTTACAGAGAGAGAGAAATCTTCCAGATTCCGGTTCACCTCTAAATGACCAGAGCTGGGCCAAGCCAAAACTAGAAACCAGGAACTTCACCACGTGGGTGGCAGGGACCCAAGCACTTGGGCCATCCTCCACTGCTTTTCCCACACCATTAGTAGGGAGCTGGATTGGTATGTGGAGCAGCTGGGTCTCGAACCAATGCTCATATGGGATGCTGGCACTGCAGGCAACGGCTTTGCCTGCTCTGCCACAGCACCGGCCCCGAAGAGAAATTTTTTTTTTTTTTTTTTGACAGGCAGAGTGGACAGTGAGAGAGAGAGACAGCCAGGAGCCAGGTGCTTCTCCTGGGCTCCCATGTGGGTGCAGGGCCCAAGGACTTGGGCCATCCTCCACTGCACTCCCTGGCCACAGCAGAGAGCTGGACTGGAAGAGGAGCAACCAGGACAGAATTTGGCGCCCCGACCGGGACTAGAACCCGGGATGCTGGCGCCACAGGCGGAGGATTAGCCTAGTGAGCCGCGGCGCCGGCCCGGAAGAGAAATCTTAATCATGGGTTTACTTTACTTTGCTCTAAGGCAAATCTTCAAACTGTGTTTAAAATTTTTTATTTATTTTCATTTTATTTGAAAGGCTGAGACAGAGAGAGATCAATGGATCATCCATTTGCTGGTTCACTCCCCAAAAGCTCACAACAGTCAGGGCTGGGTCAGTCTGAAACCATGAGCCTGGAACTTTATCTGGGTCTCCCACATGGGTATCCAAGGGGCCCAGGCACTTAAGCCATTGCCTGTTGCTTCCTGGGGATGGGGGTGGGGGGCGCATATTAGCAGAAAGCTGGGGTGGGAGTGGAGGAGCTGCGACTTGAACCAGGTACTCTGACATGGGATGTGGGTGTTCCAAGTGATGACAACTATTGTGCTAGACACTGCCCCCATTTCCATTTCATAAACATCTCTCCTACTTGCCATCAGTATATTGCATCACCTGTTACTTTAGGTAAACTGCAATGAAGCCCATAGACTGTCAGCAAGTTCACAAATACTCAGTGCAGGCTAACGTACACACTGAGAAGTTTTCCAGTGTTGGGATTTCACCAAGTCTGTGACTTCTTTTGGTTCCAACAGGCAGAGAGGAGCTGACCTCGGGAGTCCAGACTCCTTGTTTCTCAAGCCATGTGCTTCTGGATGGATGAGTTCATGAGTTGCCTCTTCATCCAGTCTTGGTGATGCTGGTGGTGGTGGGTGGGTGGGGGAATGAGATGTGAAAGTACTGGGAAAACTCAATACACTACATGTATCTCAGGTGTTATGATGTTGGGGTTCATCTTGGTGGCCAAGAGATGATGATTCTTTGGTCTTTCTTTAAAATTTATTTGAGAGTCACAGGGATTCTTTCGTTCTTCAGGATGGTTAGAGAGATCATACATGGAAAGGTCGAGGAGGATGGCACGAGGGGAGGTGAAAGGCTGTCTTCGGCACTGTAACTTAGAAGCCTTGGTTCTTGGGGGATCCACCGGGGGTGGCTTCCTGCAGGAGCTGGCGAGCTTGTCTGGGGTGAGCATGGGTAGTTTCTGTTCAACGAGCCTGAGAAGCTCAACCTGGTTCACCCCGCCACTGTGGGTCATCAGGGGAGGGAAGAAAGTAAGGGTTATCACTCCAGGGACATTATAACGCCCCTGGGGAGACGCTTAGGAAATCATTAGCACGAGATAAGCCTACAGTTCAGCTGAACTTGATGGAGTGGGTGTCTTGGGGGTGTGGTGCTAGGAGCCATCCCAGGCTTGGGCAGCCTCTGGTAGAAGGGAGGTTTGGAGGGGCCTGTGGTAGGTGTGAGAGGGCAGGGTCTGAGGGCTGGAAGTGACCATTTTTTCTCCTCCAAGAAGAAGGGGAGCTGATTAAAAATAGATAAATTAAAAAAAAAATCCAGGCTCCGGGACGGCCGCGAAATCCACGTCGACCCCGCGCCCCACACAGGAAGGGGCTCCAGACTGGCCCTCAAAAGGCCGAGCCTCCCTCCCCGGCTCCCTCAGCCCCTCCGTCGCCCCGGGAGGGTGGCAACGGATTTCTACCCCGCCGCCTTCCGTTGCCATGGAGACCAGCCGGGGCCTTCCTGCCTTCTGGTCCCGGGAACGTCCCTCCAACGCGGCGCAGCGGCGGGGGCTCCGCTCGGACATGCTGGGGGGAGGGACCGGAGGCCTCGACGGCAGCCGCGGAGCCAGGCCGGGGGACAAAGGCTAAGGTCAGACGCGCTGCAAGCCCTTCCGTTTGCTAACGACCGATGGCGTTGCGGGGGCCCTGCCCGGCAGCAGGAGGGCGCGAAGAGAGGACGACCCGGGGCGTCGGAGTGGGACTCCGGGGTGCTCGGTGGAGTCCGAGTGCCGGGAGAGTTCCGGGCCCCTGGGGCGCCGACCGCCCACCCGTGGAGGGGTGGGTGGGTGGGTAGGTAAAAGGGGGCGCGGACCCTCCCCATCCCCCCAACACGCGTCCATTGGGCGGCGTCGCCATCACTCTCTTCTCGGCGACACCACCTTCTCCTCCTCCCCCGAGCCCGGATCCTCCCCTCCTCCTCCATCCTCGGCCCCGCCCCATCTTGCGAGCTTCTTATTGGACGGAGGCGAGGTCGATCCGCCTCGAGTCATGGAACCTATTGGCCGCGAGGTCTTCGGGCCTCCTCCAGCCTGCTGGGATTGGCTTGCTGCGCGTTGGCGCAACGGAAGAGGCGGCCAGCCGAGGGTGCGCCTCTGCTCCGGCTGGACTGCCGCGGAGGAGGCGAGGAGGAGTTCGGCGCTGGGGGGCTGGCTCGGGCGGCAGCGAAGGCTGCTGCGAATGGGAACGGGCCGGCTCGGCGCGCCCATGGAGCGCCACGGCAGGGCCGCCGACGCCTCCGCCTCGTCGGCTGGGGAGCCGGCGCCTGGGGGCCCCGAAGGGCGGCGGCGGGAGCCACTGCGGCGCCGGGCGAGCAGCGCGTCGGCGCCCGCGGTCGAGGCGGCGGCGGAGGGCGTGAGGCGGGTCCGGCCTGGCTCTTATAGCGGCCCTGCCTCGGTGTCTCGCCAGCGCGTCGAAAGCCTGAGGAAGAAACGGCCGCGTAAGTGCCCCGCGGGGCGCCCCCGGCCCCGGCTCGCCCTGCCCCCTTCGGGGCCGGGCCGCCGTTTTTCCCGCGCGCGGACAGTGCAACCGCACGGTGGTCCCATGCTGGTGCGTGCTCTGGCCCTGGGCTAGAGGCCTTGGGTTCCCCAGACGCAGCGCCGCGCCTTCGGGGCCCGGCGTCCCGTGTGCTGGGGCGCCGGGATCCATCCTTGCCCCTTCCCAGCTCCTTGGGCGTCTGTTCCCGAGGGTCACGTGATCTCATCCTCCGAAAGGCTGCTTTTGCCTCATTTCCACCGCCTCCCCTCCCCCCAAGTCCTTTGAATCCATACTGTCTGGCGTCCTTGGGTTCCCAAAGAGCTGCTCTCCCAGACGTTGTCTCCGCCTCCCCCACCCCCCACCCCCGGGCAATTTCGGGCTTGGCGGAGAACGGCTAATTAGCAGCCCCCTGAGTTTCTCCCGGCCTGAAACTGGGTTGTGCGTTTCGTGCCCCTCAGCTTTGCAGCTTTTGTTCCCATGAGAATTCAGGTCATCTCCCACCCAGAGAACCCAGAGAGCTGTTTGCCTTCCATGTACTTGCAGGTTTTCACGATTCGGGTCTGCAGCGTTCTGGCCATCATCAACCCCCCCCCACCCCCCCACCCCACCCCCCGTTGAGGGGCAGCAGCAGCCAGGGAATCGCACACTTGGACTTGGTAGAGAATCCGTTTCTCCCATTTTATTGTCAGATTTCTTTTTCTGTGCCGTACAGCTTGTCCCGCTTACATGTTTCAATTCAGTATCAATTGTCCCGATGACGGGAGCTTGACCATGTGGAGGTGCTCGCCGGTGATTGTCGAAGAGATGGACTTGCAGCTGGATGTCTGAGATCTTGATTGGATACTCTTGTACCCGGTTGCCCGACCAACCAGTTACTTTGATCTTTTGTGATTTGGTGATTCAGTGTAACTCTTGTATGAAAAGTTGGGAGTTTTCTACTCTTTTTTTTTTCTGTCTTGCAAGAGATTTGGAAAACGCATTATAAATAAACTTTGGCTGTTTGTGGAGTCGGTTACCTGGTTTTTGTCTTATTTGAGAAGCACCTGGTTCTTAATGTAAAGCATTAGTTCCTTCATGGCTTTGTGTTATCCTGATGGAGGTGGATGGAAGTTCCAGAAACAGCTAGGGAGGGCCACAGCTGCAAGCGTTCTTCGGGCATTGAGTTTGGATGTTTACGCGGTCAGGCAGCTTCCTGGGAGCTTTGGTAGCTCGTTAGCCCTCGCAGCTCCGAGGCAGGTGATAGTACTGCATTTTGCTGATGAGAAAATTGTCAATGGCTGATGCATGGTGGAATAGAAACTTAAACTCGGGAATTCTGGCGTCTTAGCTCCTGCGCCTCACCGGCGTGCTTTACTGAATTCTATTAGTTATTTCTTCATTGCCCTGAGACCAAGCATAAGCATGATCTTTTTGTGTTCAAGGCCTCCTTGAACTTGACGTCACAATTTCTGGTTACTGTGGAATTGTGCTTAAATGAAGCATACAAATGACCGAGAAGTTAAAAATGCAGATTCCCTGGTTTAGTTCTCTAGTTTTGGAATCAAAATCTGAGAGGGCGCTGAGAAGCAGCGTTTTTTAGATTTACTTTTTAAAAAATTTTATTTGAAAGGCAGAGATCTTCCACCCACTGGTTCAGTCTCCAAATGGCTGCAACAGCTGGGGCTGGACCAGACTGCAGCCAGGAGTCTGGCAGATCATCTTCGAGGTCTCACACATAGGTGCAGGGGCCCAAGCACTTGGGCCATCTTCTGCTTTCCCAGGTGGAGCAGCCGGGTCTCGAACCATTGCGCATATGGGATGTTGGCGTTGCAGGCAGAGGCTTAATATGCTGGGCCACAATGCCAGCCCCTAAGCAGCAGCATTTAAAAAAAAATTATTTATTTATTTGAAAGTCAGAGTTACACAGAGAAGGAAAGGCAGAGAAAGGTCTTCCATCCACTGGTTCACTCCCCAATTGGCCGAAATGGCTGGAGCCAGGAGCTTCTTCTGGGTCTCCCACGCGGGTGCGGGGTCCCAAGGACTTGGGCCATCTTCTGCTTTTTCAGGCCATAGCAGAGAGCTGGATCAGAAGTGGAGCAGCCAGGTCTTGAACCGGTACCCATATTGGATGCCGGCACTGCAGGCGACAGCTTTACCCGCTACGCCACAGTGTTGGCCCCAGAAGCAGCATTTTGAAAAAGTTCCTCCTGTTCAGAGACAGGTGAATCAAAGACCACTCAAAGATGACACTGGTTAAGAAGACTGTTTTAGGGGACATATTATTGAAGTGGTTTTGAAACTGCCTTCAAGGAAATAGATATTCCTGTTGTAGGGTTATTTTTTTGGTTTGGTGTCTGATGTCTGTTGTGGTCCTCTTCATTGCTTTCTCTGATTGATAAATCATGAAAAGTCATCTCTCAGGTAAAAGACCTGCTAAAGAATAGACGAAGTATTGATCTTGTGTGTGTTCTGAGCTCCAGGGGTGCATCTGTTAGATGAAGAAACCACTGTTGACTGCTAGCACCCCCCAAGAATGTGCTTTTAGTTTCACTTTGCAAGAATCAAATGAAGATTTAATCTCTTTGTATTTACAAGGGTACTTCAGAAAGATCATGGAAAATTAGAATTAAAAGATCAGTATTTTGATGGGTAACACTTGAAATCTGGGGGTGGGCTTTTAGCTTAGTGGCTAAGATACCCTTTTCTGGGCCAGCGTTCTGGTGTAACAGGTAAATTCGCCTCCGGCATCCCACATAGTCTTCGGTTAGAGTCCTGGATGTTCCACTTCTGATCCAGCTTCCTGCTATTGGTCAGGGAAAGGCGCCAAAGGGGGACCAAGTGTTTGGCCTCTGCCACCCACGTGGGAGACCCAGGTGAAGCTCCTGGCTGTGGCCTGGCCCAGCTCCAGTCACAGCTGTTTGGGGAGTGAACCTGCTGATGGAAGGTCCCATCTTACCACCCTCTCTCTGACTTTCACACCATGACATTGGCCCCTCTCTTTAAGGTTTTGATGTGAGGCTGTGCTAGTAGGGCTGGCTTGGGAAGCTTTCAATTATTTCCTTTGTCTTAGAAAAATTTGCCTGAAAACCAACTGAGCTTGCAGAGTTGGTTGGTTTGGTGGCTGATCTGTGACTTCTTTTTAAAAACTTTTAGTACTTTTGACTTTCATGTTTCCTATCTCATGTTGATATCCTTTTTGTATTTTTTTGAGCTAATTCTGTTTAGTGTACATTTTAAACTTACTGTTAAAAGTTGTGTATATTATTGGGTTGTGAATTATCTGGCTATATGCTCTTTCATCTTTGGATTTCTTTATTAAGGAAACATCTTTTTTTGGGGGGGAGGGTTCAGATATAGTTAGTAGATTTTGTAGATCTTAATGGCTTTTTCAGAGCTTGGTTTGATCAGATCTACTGTGGTCTTGCTCATGACGCTGGTTTTCTATTAGAATTTTGCTTTCATTAATTCCTTTCTGCTTATTTTGGGTCTTTTACTTTCTTCAGCATTTCATTTTGTGTATGACATTCCTCCCCTCCCCCCCCTTTTCTTTAAAGATTCATTTATTTTATTTGAAAATGTTAGAAGGAGAATCAGAGGTCTTCCACCCGTTGGTTCCCTCCCCAGATGGCCACAATGGCCGGAGATGCACTGAACAAGTAGCTTCTTCCAGGTCTCCCATGTGGGTGCAGAGGCCCAAGGACTTGCTATCCTAGGCCATACCACAGAGCTGGATTGGAAGTGGAGCAGCTGGGACTTGAACCGGTGCCCATAAGGGATGCTGGCACTGTAGGGGCGCCTTTACCCTCCACAGCACCAGCCCCCATTCCCTTGTTTTTGAATGCATAAACACTTAAGGCTAGAGGTTTCCTTTTGTGTACCACTTGGGTATATCCCATTGCTTTTGATATACGAGTATTATGTTCTCATTGCCATTAATTTTGAAATTTGTTTTGGTTTCCTCTTCAATTTCAGTTGATAGAAGTGTTTATAAATTTCCAGGTGGATATATTTGGTGGATTAATTTCTGATTTTTAGCTGTGATAAGTGAATGGTTTGTTTTTGTTCTTTGGAATTTGAGGTTTTAAAACTAGTACAGTTAATTTTTTTTAAAAAAGTTTGAGTATCTGAAAGGAAAATGTACTTTTTTTGTTACAAAGTTTTGTGTTTAATGTATTCGCCTTTTTTTTTATTTATTTTTTATTTTTTATTATTTTTTTTTGACAGGCAGAGTGGACAGTGAGAGAGAGAGAGACAGAGAGAAAGGTCTTCCTTTGCCGTTGGTTCACCCTCCAATGGCCGCCGCGGCCAGCGCGATGCGACCGGCGTACCGCGCTGATCCGATGGCAGGAGCCAGGAGCCAGGTGCTTTTCCTGGTCTCCCATGGGGTGCAGGGCCCAAGCACTTGGGCCATCCTCCACTGCGCTCCCTGGCCACAGCAGAGGGCTGGCCTGGAAGAGGGGCAACCGGGACAGAATCCGGCGCCCCGACCGGGACTAGAACCCGGTGTGCCGGTGCCGCTAGGCGGAGGATTAGCCTAGTGAGCCGCGGCGCCGGCCAATGTATTCGCCTTAATAGGTGTGCTTCTCAAATCCTCCATATCCCTTTACTTTATGTGTGTAAACAATCTGTACAGTTCCGAGATCTGTCATTCTCACACTGGTGATTTGTTTTTGTTTACCTTTTTTTTTTTTTTTTTTTTTTTTTAAGATTCATGTACTTATTTGAAAGTCAGAAGGAGATGAAGAAGCAGAGAGATCAGTTGATCAATCTTCCATCCACTGGTTCACTACCCAAATGGCCACAATGGTCAGGGCTGGGCCAGTCCAGAGCCAGGATGCAGGCGCTTCTTCCGGTCTCCCATGTGGGTGCAGGGGCCCAAAGACTTGGGCTGTCATCCACTGCTTTCCCAGCGCATTAGCAGGGAGCTGCATCAGAAGTGGAGCAGCTCTGGCTCAGTGCCCATATGTGATGCTGGTGGGGCCGGTGGCAGCTTTACCTGAATTGGCCCCTTTATTTACATTTTTTTTTTAAGATTTTATTTTTATTTATTTGAAAGACAGTTAACAGAGAGAGGCAGAGACAGAAGAGAGGTTTTCTATCTGCTGCTTCACTCTCCAGATGACTGCAACAGTTGGAGCTGCGCCAGTCCGAAGCCAGGAGCCAGGAGCTTTTTCTGGGTCTCCCATGTGGGTGCAGAGGCCCAAGGACTCGGGCCATCTTCCACTGCTTTCCCAGGCCAAAGTAGAGAGCTGAATCAGAAGAGGAGCAGCTGGGACTAGAACCAGTGCCCATATGGGATGCCAGCGCTTCAGGCCAGGGCTTTAACCTGCTGTACCACAGTGCCGGCCCCAATATTTATTTATTTTTAAGATTTTTTTTTTTTATCTGAAAGGCAGAGTTACAGAGAAGCAGAGAGCGAGCGAGCGAGCGCTCTTCCATGCGGGTGCAGAGGTCCAAGGTCTTGGGCCATAGCAGAGAGCTGGATTGGAAGTTGGGCAGCTGGGACTCGAACTTGTGCCAACATGGGATGCTGGCACTTGCAGGTGGCGGCTTTACTTGCTTTGCCACAGCACAATCCCAGTATTTATTTTATTTGAAAGGCAGAGTTACAGAGAGGCTAAGGCAGAGAGAGATGTCTTCCTTCTGCTGGTTCACTCCCCAAATGCCTGCAGTAGTCAAGGTTGGGGCAGGCAGAAGCCAGGAGACAGGAACTCCATCTGGATCTTCCGTGTGGATGACAGGATCTCAAATACTTAGGCCTTATGCTGCCTTCCAGGAGCATTAGCAGGGAGCTGAATCGGAAGTATAGGGTAGCTGGGGACTCAAACCAGGCACTTAGATAAGGGATGTGGATATGTCAGGCTGTGGCTGGCTGTGCCAGTACCTGCCCTTCCCTTGTTTTTAACATTTTTAAAAACATACGCTTAGGGGCTGTTGCCATGGCATAGTGGGTAAAGGTGCCGCCTACAGTGCTGGCATCCCATATGGATGCTGGTTCAAGCCCCGGCTGCTCCACTTCCAATCTATCTCACTGCTGTGGCCTGGGAAAGCAGTGGAAGATGGCCCAAACTCCTTGGGCCCCTGCACCCGTGTGGGAAAGCTGGAAGAAAGAAGCTCCTGGCTCCTGGCTCTTGATCGGCCCAGCTCTGGCTGTTGTGGCCAATTGGGAAGTGAACCAGTGGATGGAAAATCCTCTGTGTAACTCTTTCAAATAAATAAACCTTTTAAAAAAAATGACCTCCTGACATATGAAGATACTTCAAAAAATGCATGAAAAAATGAAATTGATACATCTATTTTGATGCAAAAAATGAAATGATGTATATGAAGAACCTTAAATATGCCAGATATACAGTGCTTGAACTTGTTTATGCACTACTTTGCATCATTTTTTTCTCCCCCACTCCACTTTTTGGCTTGAATTGTTTGGTCTGTAGTACTGTATTTGCTTCTGTTAACATTTGTTTGATACAGTTGGGTAGAACTGTCCAGGTACTTATTTTGCTTGAACAAATTCAAATATATAAATTTGGCACATCGGTTATATAGATGGTGCTGAGGCATCTACCCACTGTTTTGATGAGTGAATGTGATTGTGAGTGTAGGGAGAAGAGTCGTGACTCTTATCCTCAGTAGATCACTGTTTGGAGGAACAGCTCTCATAATTTGAACATAGCTGCTTACAAATACACTGCTGGTCTTGAAACAAGGTCTCATGGCTCTAAATGTAAATTGGCTACTCCAACATTTCCATCTCCAGTGCTTTAGATTTTAATACAAATAATAATTTTGATTGAGTGGCCTTTTTTTTTTTTTTTTTTTTTTTAAAGAGTTGGAGAGAGAGAGGTCTTCTATCTGCTGGTTTACGCCCCAAGTGGCCGCAATGGCTGCAGCTGAGCGGACCAGGAGCCAGGAGCCTCTTCCAGGTCTCTCACGTGGGTGCAGGGGCCCAAAGACTTCAGCCATCTGCCACTTCCCCATGCATATTAGCAGGGAACTGGATTGGAAGTGGAACAGCCGGGATTCAAACCAGTGCCCATATGGGATACCTGCGCTGCAGGCTGGGGCTTTAACCCACTGTGCCATAGCACTGACCCCAAATGCCCTTTTTCATCTTTTATTTTAAAGTAATTTTTTTAGATGTTTGCTTATTTTATTCAAAAAGCAGGGAGACAGAGGTCTTCATCTGCTGGTTCAGTCCAAATGCCTGCAACAGTGAGGGCTGGGCCAGACAGGCTGGAAAGCTGGGAACTCAGTCAAGGTCTCCTGTATGGGTGGCAGGGAGCCAACCCCTGGAGCCATCACTTGCCTGCCTCTCAGGGTCTGCATTAGCAGGAAGCTGGAATTGGGAGCAGCCCTGGGATATGGAATGGGGGTGTCCCAGGCAGTATCTTAACCTCTGTGCCAAAAACTGGCACCCACTTCTCATTTTCAGACATCCAGTTCTTCCTGCTCATGGATTCCCTCGCCTTACCCTTTCCCCTTGTTTGACCTGATCTGAGAAGACGAATTTGACATGTTTGTGACTCTTGGTAGGCTTGCATTCATTCCTGTCATTTTTGTTTTGTATTTACTTTTCTTCCTTGTTTTTGAATTGATTGATTTTTCTTTGGTTGTTTCAAAGCATTCCCCCCTCCCACCCCCTTCTTTGGGAATTATCTGTAGCTTTTTAGCACATTTTTAACAGTCACTTCTCTGTTCTTACCTAGAATTAATTAGAATCTATCTTTTCTTTTTCCCACCAAGACAGAACTGCTGCTTGCTTTCACTTCCTCCTTCTTTCTTTCTCTTCCCTCTTCGACTTGAAATTATGTAAGTATTTTAGTTCCAGATTGCTTGTTTTTTCCAAAAGTCAGCATATACTGGTTCCTCTGCTCATGCATAAAAACATTTCTTATAGCTCTTGGGTATTTTTGAATTATGTTGGTGTGCATCTACTAACTATTTCAGAGAAGGTCTTTGAGTAGTGAAAAATGAGCCTTGTCATGTGTGAAAATTTCCTTTGTACTCCCCCTTGAAAGAGGGTCTGGCCAGATTTATGTTTCATAATCTTTTTCTTTAAACTTTGAAGCCAGTGCTCCTTTGCCATGTAGCATTTGTTGCTGATGAAAAGTCTGATGTTTTTCCTTACGTGATTTGTGTGCTTTTGTAAGAGACTGTTTCCTCAGAGTTTTCTGAATTTCAGTAGGATGTCCACAGGCCTTCCCCTTCTCTACTAATGGTTTTCGTTTAGTTTCAACCTGATGAGTCCTGTCTTCCCTCTCCCCTGGGAAATTTCTAGAGCTCATAAATAGTAGATGCTGGACTTCATTCTGTATTTCTGCTTTTCCTTGTATTTGAAAGGCTTTTGGTAGTTTCTTAGTTTTGTTTTCCATTTGTGTTCTTGTGCCTGTGCCCATCTTGCTATAATGGTATCTGTTGAGCTTTATTTTGGCAATCCTTTTTCTCTTTCCCTTATAAAAGTGTTTTTATCAATGTATAATTTATTTTTTAAAGATTTATTTATTTGAGAGGTAGAGTTAGACAGTGAGAGGGAGAGACAGAAAGATCCTGCATCCATTGGTTTACTCCTCAAATGGCCAGAGCTGTGCCGATCCGAAGCCAGGAGCTTCTTTGGGTCTCCCATGTGGGTGCAGGGGCCCAAGTACTTGGGCCATCTTCTGCTTTCCCAGGCCACAGTGGAGAGCTGGATTGGGAGAGGCGCAGCCAGGACTAGAACTGGCACCCACATGGGATGCCGGTGCCTCAGGCAGAGGATTAACCTGTGCCACAGCGTCGGCTGCTCAGTGTATAATGTACATAATACATAAATGTACTAGTTTTTAAAGCATACAATTCCATGATTTTTGATAGATAGGGAGAATACACTGGATATTCCCCCTCCCCAAAAGAATCAAGATTTGAGCTACCATTTCAAAATGTTTCCCTACCCTGTGTTGTCCATTCCTGCCCTGGCCTCAGCCTATGATCTACATTCTCAGATAAGGAAATTGTTAGTTTGTATTTTGTAGAGTTTCATTAAATGGGATCACACCCCATGTAACTCTTTGTGTAAGGCTGAGTTTGGAGTTTCAGGCGTGTTCAGTGCACAGTTGTTTATCCTATGGGTTTTGAAAAGTATGTCCCCCCTTAGGAAAATAACATGGATGGATCTTAATTTAAATTTCACCAGTTTTTAATAAACTCTGTATGTGTTTTTAGTTGCAAATAATTTTTTAAAATGATTTATTTGCTTACAAGGTAGAATGACAAAGAGAGCTCTTCCATCTGCTGGTTCACTCCCTAGATGGCTGCAACAGCGAGGGCGGAGGCAGGCTGAAACCAGGAGCCATGAACTCCATCCTGGTCAGCAGGGACCCAAATAAATAATTGGGCTATCCTCTTCTTCCTTTTTGGCTTATTAGCAGGAAGCTAGATGGGAAATAGAGTATCTATGATTCGAACCAGCACTCCCATTGCAAGCAGTGGCTTAACCCACTGTGCCACAGAGCTGGCCCCTAGTTGTAAATAGTTATATCACATAAGTTAATTCTTATAAACACACTACAGTTTGCAGTCATTTTTTAAAACAGTGTTAGGAGAGGGAGGGGGATCTTCCATCTGCTGTTTCACTCCTCAGATGGCTGGGCCAGGTGGAAGCCAGGGACGACTCCTAGGTCTCCCACGTGGGTGCAGGGGCCCAAGCACTTGGGCCATTCTCTGCTGCTTTCCCAGGCACATTAGCAGAGAGCTGGATTGGAAGAGGAACATTTGGGACCCAAACCCATGCCCCTATGGGATGCCGGCATTGAAGGCTGTGGCTTAACCCACAACGCCAGCACCTCCTTGTTCCTTCTGAGTAACAGCAGCTACCTGAATGCCATCCTGATTCTGCTCCAGTACTTAAGCTTGGTGAAGAGTTTGCCTCTGTTAGGGTGCAAAAAGGGGGTTGCTGTCCAGTTGCATCAGATGCACCCAGAGCCCATGACTGCCCCAGCGTGCTCCTGTTGCCTGGTGGCAGCCGTGTTTCTGGAACATGGCTGGAGTACCACCCTCACTGCTTGCTCTCCTGCCTTCAGAGCCACTCCCGAGTTTTTATTACATTCCTCTTAAGGATCTAGAGTTACTGCCTTTGTCAGCCTAGGTCAGTTGGCAGTATCACTTTTTTTTCTTTAAAGATTTATTTATTTATTGAAAGTCAGAGTTACACAGAGAATGAGAGGCAGAGAGAGAGAGAGGGAGGTCTTTTTTATTTTGTTATTTATTTTTTAAAGATATTTGAGAGGTAGAGTTGCAGACAGTGAGAGGGAGAGACAGAGAGGAAGGTCTTCCTTCCGTTGGTTCACTCGCCAGATGGCTGCAACGGCTGGAGCTGCGCTGATCCGAAGTCAGGAGCCAGGTGCCTCTTCCCAGTCTCCCACATGGGTGCAGAGGCCCAAGGACCTGGGCCATCCTCCACTGCTTTCCCAGGCCATAGCAGAGAGCTGGATTGGAAGAGGAGCAGCCGGGACTAGAACCGGCGCCCACTTGGGATGCCGGCGCCACAGGCAGAGGGTTAACCTGAGCCATGACGCTGGCCTGAGAGGTCGGTCTTCCATCTGCTGGTTTACTCCCCAGATGGCTGCAACGGCCGGAGCTATGTTGATCTGAAGCCAGGAGCCCGAAGCCTCCTCTGGGTCTCCCATATGGGTGCAGGGGCCCAAGCACTTGGGCCACCTTCTGCTTTCCCAGGCCATAGCGGAGAGCTGGATTGGAAGTGGAGCAGCCAGGACTTGAACCAGTGCCCCTATGGGATGCTGGCACTGCAGGCGGTGGCTTTACCCACCATGCCACAGCACTGGCCCCAGTAGTATCACTTCTTATTCCCTAGAATTGTTTGAGGAAAGAATAGTTAAGTATGGCTGGCGCCACGGCTCACTAGGCTAATCCTCTGCCTGCGGCGCTGGCACCCCACTTTCTAGTCCTGATTGGGGTGCCAGATTCTGTCCCGGTTGCTCCTCTTCCAGGCCAGCTCTCTGCTGTGGCCCGGGAGGGCAGTGGAGGATGGCCCAAGTGCTTGGGCCCTGTACCTGCATGGGAGACCAGGAGGAAGCACCTGGCTCCTGGCTTTGGATCAGCGCAGTGCGCCGGCCGTAGCAGCCGTTAGGGGAGTGAACCAATGGAAGGAAGACTTTTCTTTCTGTCTCTCTAATTCTGTCAAAAAAAAAAAAAAAGTTCAATAAATCCCTATCTTCAGTAATTTCTGCAGTTTAGGGAGGAGGTGAAGGCATGTATGTCGTTTTCAGTCCATCTTGGTCCAATCTGCTTGAAGCCACTTACTTGGGGGTGGGGCACACAAGATTTGGGAACAGACATTAAACTCATCAAAACCTTTTCTTTTTAGTACATCTAGGTGTGTGCGTGTTTTAAATGCAACAGTAGGGTGTGTGTGTGTGTGTGTGTGTGTTTTAATTTGAAAGGCAGAACAAGGAAGAGTTCTTCTATCAGTTGGTTCACTTCCCAGATGTCCATAACAGTTGGGGCTGGGCCTGGCTGAAGCTTTTCAGAGAGAAACTGACCCCTGGAGCTCACATGTTCTGTGGGGTTTGGCATTCCTTCTCTCTAGTTCAGCTACTTATACCAGAGCTCTGAAGTCTCAATCCTTTGAGCTGATGAGAAGGATGCATATTTTTATTTCCAGTCTTTGTTTTTCAGCGTTGAGATTCACAAGTAGTTATTTAGTTATTTTAAGGTATCTGATAGTGCAGTTTTGGGCTTAGCTGTACAGGAACATTGAGTTGGTTCAATACTTTGATTTTTTTTTTTGATCTTTGTCCTAGTTTTTTTTATGACATACTTCCAAATTGGATAGAATCATTTCTTTTCCCCCAAACCTTTTTGTTCATCCCTGGGAAACCATAGGGTATGAAGTTTTTAAGTTGCTAATCTAGTATGTGTAAATTTAGCTTTCAGAAAAAAGTTGTTCTGACTTTTCTCTCTCTTCTCCATGTAGTCTTTCCATGGTTTGGCTTGGATATTGGTGGAACCCTGGTCAAGCTGGTTTATTTTGAACCCAAAGACATCACTGCTGAAGAAGAAGAGGAAGAAGTGGAAAGTCTTAAAAGCATTCGGAAGTACCTGACCTCCAATGTGGCGTATGGGTCCACGGGCATTCGGGACGTGCACTTGGAGCTGAAGGACCTGACTCTGTGCGGACGCAAAGGCAATCTGCACTTTATCCGCTTTCCCACTCATGACATGCCCGCTTTTATCCAAATGGGCAGAGATAAAAACTTCTCAAGTCTCCACACTGTCTTTTGTGCCACTGGAGGTGGAGCGTACAAATTTGAGCAGGATTTTCTCACAGTATGCATTTTTTTAGCTTATATACAATTTATGGTGATTTGGTGGTTAAAAATAATACCAACTGCAAGTGGTAGAATCATTTCCATCTCTAATGGAACTTGAATTTTCTTGAGTCAGATGAAGGTTAAATATAGTGATAGGAGTTAGCTGCCTGGAGTGTTGTGTAGTTTGCTTTTTGTCCAGTTTAGATATGTTGACCAGAGTCAGAACCTCTGAAAATAAGCATTTTTAGCATGAAAAAATAATGAATCTGTGATAAACGGAATAAGGAAGTATTTGAGAAACAAGATCATTAAATTATTTTTAAGAATTTGAGAGTGAGAGAAATAGAAATGAGAGTGAGCTCCCTTCCACTGGTTCACTCCCCAAATGCCCGCAGCCCAATCCAGGTCTCCCACGTGGGTGGCAGGAACCCAGTCACTTGGGCCATCACCACCGCCTCCCAGGGTCTGCATTAGCAGGAAGCTGGAATCAGGAGCCAGAGCCAGGAATCGAACCCAGGTACTCTGATGTGGGACATGGGTGTCCTAACCGGCGTCTTAACCTCTAGGCTAAATGCCCACCCCATCGTTAAATCTTGAACAATGAGATGGAAAAATAATTTTATGTCATAGAATTGTTTCCAGTGTCCACACAGTTTCTCTTGTCCCCTTTAGTTGTTTCTCGGCATGTTCACTAATCTACAGATAAGGACCTGGTCAAAACTGGGGTTTCTGGGCCTCAGGGCTGTATGAGATGACTGACAGCAGAGTCGTTCTCTCCCTGAATGCCTTCTGGTGTGTTTCTGCTGTACACTTGTTAACTGGACTCCCTGCCTTGTCTGGCCCCTAGGGGGAGTGCCATGGGCCCTTGCTTTTCCTTTCATTCAGTCAACACTGAGCAAGGCCTTGAGGGTAGGTCCTTTGAGGGTGGTTGTTTGGGTAGGTGGGAGGATTAATAAGTGACTTGGCCATGACCCTGACCTTCAGGGTACAGTACACATCTAAAATGGCTTCAGTGACTATGTTCTTTCTGACACTCTGAGAATGTTGGAGATTCTGCTTTTGTGCTCTACATGTCTTCCTTTTGTCACTTGTGTGCCCTTGTATGGTTTGTGGCCTTGTCTTGTGTCTGACTATTTTTGTAACTGGGCACAGTAATCAAACTATAGAACTGATGTGAGTTATTGAATAGAGTTTTACATTCTTTGGGGTTTTCTTGGTTTTCAGTGGTTTCTTTTCCACCAGTGAGTAAAAGGCGAGGTAGCAGGAGAGAAGGCTCTCCTCCTTCAGGGAAGCCTCTCAGTGGGTTTGGGATCATAACTGGCAGGTGAAGGGGACACCTCTCTCCAGGAGCCTGTAGAGGTGCCTTTTGGAACACATTTGGAAACCATTCAGGCTGTTCCCAGAAGTTCGGTGTTGTGTGGTAATCCAGAGACAGTGTGCAAAGTAGATTTTTATGCTTTTAGAATTGGTTCTTTGGCTGTTGGGGTTTCTTGTTTTTATGAATTAGTGCTGTCCCAAAAAACTATATGAAAAGGAAATGCCTGTCAATTCCTGTTGGTGCATTAGGAGTGACTAACAGTTAAAACGCATGAGAGAATATATATCTTTAAGATTTATTTATTTGAGGGCCGGCGCCGTGGCTCACTAGGCTAATCCTCCGCCTTGTGGCTTCGGCACACTGGGTTCTAGTCCCGGTCAGGGCGCCAGATTCTGTCCCGGTTGCCCCTCTTCCAGGCCAGCTCTCTGCTGTGGCCCGGGAGTGCAGTGGAGGATGGCCCAAGTCCTTGGGCCCTGCACCCCATGGGAGACCAGGATAAGTACCTGGCTCCTGCCATCGGATCAGCGTGGCGTGCTGGCCACGGCGGCCATTGGAGGGTGAACCAACGGCAAAGGAAGACCTTTCTCTCTGTCTCTCTCTCTCACTGTCCACTCTGCCTGTCAAAAAAAAAAAAAAAAAAAAAAAAGATTTATTTATTTGAAAGGCAGAGTTAGGGAGAAGGAGAGATAGAGGGAGAGATCTTCCACTGATTCACTGCCCAAATTGCTGCAATGACTGGGACTGTGTCAGGCCAAGGCCAAGAGCTTCTTCTTGGTCTCCCACATGGGTGCAGGGACTTCACTTGGGCTATCCTCTGCTGCATTCTCCCCAGCCACATTAGCAGGGAGCTGGATTGGAAGTGGAGCAGCTGGGGCTTGAACTGGCACTCATGTGGGATGTTGGCATTGAAGGCTGTGGCTCAGCTGGCTGTGCTACAGTGCCAGCCCCAGAGAATATATTTTAAACTTGCCGAGTTTACCTGGTTTCTTTGGTAAGGTGAATCATTTGCTTGTCTGTGCTGCACCTGCATGTTGACTTACTTGGGTTAGTGAAATTACCTATGGATTCAGGCATCTAAGTACAGTCGTGCATGACTGAACAGTGACAGAAGTGTCCTGAGAAAAGTTGAGTGATTTCATCACTGTGTGAACAGCATCGAGTATGCGGACTGAGGACTGCAGTGACTCTAGGAGAGACAACTGACTCAAACCCGGTGTCCATCACTGACTCTCGTTTGGCAGCACGTGACGATAGCAGCAAGGCTGATACGTATCAGGAGTAATAGCAGTAGGATGTTTTAGGATGACATGAATTAGGGGAAGGGTAAAAGGAGAAACTGATTTGATATATGTGTCAGAAAACTACTTGGATTCCAACAGGCCACTGTAAAGTAAATTGACCTAGAAGTAAATACTGAAGAAGTCTGCTTGATTGTTTGACTCTATCTTGTAATGAGGCAGTGGCCAGATGACACAAGGACAGTGATTAGTTTGGGTTTGGTCAGAGAAGTAACAATATTCTTAATGCTGAATGACTTATTAAGGATTAAGATTAATGAGGTTACGAACTTTTGCATCCCTCGCAGCGGATGGGAAGGAGATGAGTATAAATGTAATTAAACAGAAGCTGAGTTACATGGGGAGAGCTCGCCAGCTCTCTTGGTTGTAGACGGAGCCAGTGCTTTTGAGGGTGAGGCATCTGCACGTCTGTCACATATGTAAGCATTCAGGTGGGTTAGAAGTACAGAGTCAAATGCAGAAGGCCTTGCCTCTCCAGAGTTGCCTTTGTTAAAGGTTTTAAATTTCTCTGAATAACTGTAAGGGACATAATGTGTACATACATACCATGAGAGTTTAAGAATAGAAATAGGTAAATTGGTTGGTGCCGCAGGTCACTAGGCTAATCCTCCGCCTTGCGGCGCCGGCACACCGGGTTCTAGTCCCGGTCGGGGCGCCAGATTCTGTCCCGGTTGCCCCTCTTCCAGGCCAGCTCTCTGCTGTGGCCAGGGAGTGCAGTGGAGGATGGCCAAGTGCTTGGGCCCTGCACCCCATGGGAGACCAGGAGAAGCACGTGGCTCCTGCCTTCGGATCAGCGCAGTGCACCGGCCGTTGGAAGGTGAATCAACGGCAAAAGGAAGACCTTTCTCTGTCTCTCTGTCCACTCTGCCTGTCAAAAAAAAAAAAGTAAATTGTACAGAACGTTTTTTAAAGAAATCAATCTTCATCCGATGTTTTACTCCCCAAATGGCCATCTTGTGCTGTTTTCCCAGGTGCATTAGCAGGGAGCTGGATCGGAAGTGGAGCAGCTGGGAAACATGATATGGGATGTGGCACTGCAGAGGGTGGCTTTGCTACAGCGCCATAGCGCTGGCCTCTTTCTCCCCTTTTGACTAACACTTGCTGGATTTTTTCACACTTCAGTGCATACACATTCTTTTTTTTTTTTTTTTTTTTTAAGATTTTTTTTATTTGAAAGGCAGAGGGCAGAGTTACAAAGAGAGAGCAGGCTTTATTACTCCACAGTGTGAGCCCCTCTTTTTTTTTTTTTTTTTTTTTTAAGATTTTGTTTATTTATTTGAGAGGTAAAGGGAGAGACAGAGGTCTTCCCTTCACTGGTTCACTCCCCACAGCGGCCAGAGCTGGGACGATCAGGAGACAGTTGCTTCTTTCACGTCTGCCACACGGGTGCAGGGGCTCAAGCACTTGGGCCATCATCTACTGCTCTCCCAGGCCACAGCAGAGAGCTGGATCAGAAGCAGAGCAGCTGGGACTAGAACCTGTGCCCATATGGGATGCCGGCGCCACAGGCAGAGGATTAATGTACTGTGCCTCTCTTCATTCTTAATTGTTTTGCAGTGCCCTATAATATGAATAATAATTTTCATTGTTCTCTATTTAAATAGCAGGAAGTTGATAAAAATAGTTTGAATTTTAATGCTTCTGGTCCATCTCCCCCATGACTGGAAGCATAGATAGTGAAAAATCTTACCTTCCAATTAGACACTTCCAGCCCTTGGGCTTCAGTTGTTAAAGTGTATCTTTTGATACTGCTCCACTGGCTTGAAGATGGTCTTTGGAAGGCAGATGTCACAGTCCTGTGGCTTGCCAGATGTGCCACCAGGTGCTGATAGGGCCACGCCTGCCTCACGGTGACCAGAGGGCTGGTTTCTGCCTGGCAGACTTCGCTGGCTGCTGCAGTGGTTTGTAAGTAGTGTGTGTGTGGGGCTGTGGGGTCAGGAGTCTGATCTGGGCAGCCCATCCCTGTTTGTTGTCCTTAGATCTGTTGTGTGAAGCATGTACGAATAATACAGCTCTGTGAGTGAGCTCTGGTGTGATGTTTAATGTAGAGGGGATGTCTTATTAAATGGAATCTTTATTTCGTTGGCTTGTTAAAAGTTCTGAAAAATTTGTCATTGCAGATAGGTGATCTTCAGCTTTGCAAACTGGATGAACTAGATTGCTTAATAAAAGGAATTTTGTACATTGACTCAGTTGGATTCAATGGACGGTCACAGTGCTATTACTTTGAAAACCCTGCTGATGCTGAAAAATGTCAGAAATTACCATTTGATCTGAAAAATCCATACCCTCTGCTTCTGGTGAACATTGGCTCAGGGGTTAGCATCTTAGCAGTATATTCCAAAGATAATTACAAGCGGGTCACAGGAACCAGGTAAGTGGTTTATGGGAAAGTCATTGCTTATTCTTAATATAACGAGCTAGCTGAGATTTCAAGTGCTGAATAGAACTATATATTCAAGAACCTGTTAACATTTTGTGAAAGAAAAGATTTTTCTGAGAGTATACAAATGTTGTCCCTCTTTGAAAATTCTGATTTCATGACTGACTTTCCTTAAATTGCTATTCAGTATTCTTCTCATGATTGCATTATTACATCAGACTCGTCCTGTAGTCCTTGCTCTCGGATAGTTTATGGTATGCATGTTAGGTATATCAAATAGCTAAAGTTACTGGGTAGCATCTATAAGAAGGAAAGGGAAAAGCTAAGCTTTGAAACTGTAGATTTTATGCATCTAACACACACACGTATGGCCAGGGGATGGCATGAGTTCTAGAAGTTGAGGGACTGGGGCTGGTGCTGTGGCGGAGCGGGTAAAGATGCCGCCTGCAGTGCCGGCATCCCATATGGGTGCCAGTTTGAGTCCCAGCTGCTCCACTTCTGATCCAGCTTCCTGCTATGGCCTGGGAAAGCAGAAGATGGCCCAAGTGCTTGGGACCCTGCACTCACATGGGAGACCCAGAAGAAACTCTTGGCTTTGGATTGGCACAGCTCCGGCTGTCACGGCCAATGGGGGAGTGAACCAGCGGATGGAAGACTTCTTCCTCCCTCCCTCCCTTCTCTCTGTGTAATTGACTTTCAAATAAATAAATCTTTAAAAAAAAAAAGTTGGAACTGATCAATGGAATAATGACTGGAGTAGGGTATTTTGAAAGGGAAGAATAGATGGATGAAGAATATGAATATGGTTTAAGGGTCAGAGGTTGCTTGAGGGGGGGAAAAAAGGGATCTGAAGATTAGGGTAAATGATTTTTTTTTTTTTTTTTTAATTTGAAAGGCAGAGTTAGAGAGGCAGAGAGAGAGGTCTTCCATCTGCTCGTTCACTCCCCAGATGGCTGCAACGGCTGGAGCTGGGCTGATCCAAAGCCAGGAGCTTCTTCAAGTCTCCCACGTGGGTGCAGGAGCCCAAGGACTTGGGCCATCTTCTGCTTTCCCAGGCCATAGCAGAGAGTTGGATCAGAAGTGGAGCAGCCAGGTCTCGAACTGGCACCCATATTGGATGCCGGCACTGCAGTCAGCTGATTTACCCACTAAGCCACAGCAGTGGCCCCAAATAAATGTTGTAATAGGTGTGAAAGAATGAGAGAGGTTAATTTTGTGGGTGAAGTGGAGGAGTCCAGCGTTGGGGAGCTGAAGACCCAGGGTGACAAGGTGCCTGGGTGCGAATGACTGGAATGGATTTCGTGGAGGGAAAGGGAGGGAGCCTGCATGACTCTAGTAGGGGTTTTGGGCTGTCTGTGCCCAAGGCTCTTCATACTCAGCAGGCACCCAGGCTGTACAGGGACGTGGGCAGGGAGTCGGGCCCTGCATTTTGCCACCTTGCTTGTTGGCGCACATGAGTCTGTCTTCAGGGCATATATCAGGTAACTATCTTTATATAATTTTTGCAGACTTGTTTGCTCCTGGTGGCATCTTTGTCGTTGGGTTGGATTGATATGATTTGGGGTTCATAAATGTTACCTTCATATTTCTGTATTTTAAAATGTTACAGAATACTGTGGTGTTTGTTTTTAATCACAGTCTTGGAGGAGGAACTTTCTTTGGTCTCTGCTGTCTTCTTACTGGCTGTACCACTTTTGAAGAAGCTCTTGAAATGGCATCCCGCGGAGATAGCACCAAAGTGGATAAGCTAGTACGAGACATTTATGGAGGGGACTACGAGAGGTTTGGACTGCCAGGCTGGGCTGTGGCTTCGAGGTAAGGGTGTGTGTATGTGTAAATACAAGACTAAAATATTGGGCTTATCATTTTTCTTTTAAACTGTTTTATTGAGGTAGAATTTACATACTATAAAGTCGTTTGTTTAAAGTATCCAATTTAGTGGTTTCTAGTGTATTTACAGAATTTTGCGGTTATCACCATAACCCAATTCCAGAACATTTTTGCCATCCTAAAAGGAAACCTTGCAGCATCTTAGCAGCTGCTGCGCATTGCTCCATCCCTAGCCCTGGCAAACACCATTCTACTTTCTGTCTCTGTAGGTTTGCATGTTATGAATATTTCATATAAATGTTTTATATATAAATATTTTCATATAAACATATAAATAGTAGGCTTAAGCAAGTTCATAGAAAACTTGCATACAAATTAAAAAAAAAAATTAGATGTCCCGTCCACTGGTTTACTCTTAGGGCCTAGGAGCCAGGAACCCAATCCAGATCTCCTACATGGGTGGCAGGGACTGAACTACTTAATTAATTACTTTTTATTTTGCTTGAAAGTCCGAGAAAACCAAAGATGATCTAGCCACTTGATCGCTCCCCAGGTGCCTACAATAGCTGAGGCTGGGCCAGGTTGAAGCCAGGAGCCCAAAATTCAACCTGGGTCTTCTATGTGGATGGCTGGGATCCAAGTAGTTAAGCCATTGTTTACTGCCTTCCCAGGGTGCACAGTAGTGGGAAGCTGGATTTGGAAGCAGAGCTGGGACTTGAACCTAGACACTGATCTGGGATGCAGGTTCCTAGGTGGTGCCATCTTTACCACTGTGTCAGATGCCTGCTCTTGTCTATGCTGGTCCATTCCTTGAAGGCCCTCAAGGGCTAAGGGCTTAGGGCTTGGCTATGCCTGAAGCTGGCAGTTCAATCCAGGTGTCCCATGTAGGTGGCAGGAATCCAATTACTTGAGCCTCCCAGGGTCTACCTTAGCAAGAAGCAGGAGCCAAAGAGATAGAGCCAGGAAATGAATGCAGGTACTCCAGTGTGGGACGTGGGCATCCTAACATCTAGGCTACATACTTTTCTTGGCTAATTTTTTAGGTGGAGTGACTTTATTAGTGGGTGGCAAGAGTCCTCTTATCAGCTGTGTAACTTGTAAATATCTTCTCCTGTTCTGTTGGGTGCCTACAACTTCCTTCATGGATGATTTTGTAGCGTACAGGTTTTTAATTTTGATGAAGTCCATTTTTCTTTTAGCACTTTTTCTTGAAGACTTATTTATTTGAAAGGCAGGGTTACAGAGAAGCAGAGAAAGAGAGCGAGTGAGCGCAGAGTGAGGTCTTCCATCTGCTGGTTCACTTCCCAGATAGCTGCAATGGCCAGAGCTGTGCCAATATGGAGCCAGGAGCAGCTTCTGGGTCTCCCATGAGGAGCCAGTGCTACGGCACAGCGAGTAAAGCCACCGCCTGCAGTGCTCAGCATCCCATATGGGCACCAGTTTAGGTCCCGGCCGCTGTTCTTCTGATGCAGCTCTCTGCTATGGCCTGAGAAAGCAGTAGAAGATGGCCCAAGTGCTTGGCCCCTGCACCTGCATTGGAGACCAGGAGGAAGCTCCTGGCTCCTGGCTTTGGATCGGCGCAGCTCCGACCATTGTAGCCATTTGGGGAGTGAACTGGTGGGTGGAAGACCTCTCTCTCTCTCTCTCTCTCTCTTGCTAACTCTACCTCTCAAAATCTTCAAAAAAAAAAATAACTCAGTCCAGGTCTCCTATGTGGCTGGCAGGAACCCAGTGCCCTGAGCCATCACGGCTGCTTCCCAGAGGCTGCAGTAGCAGGTTGCTGGAGTCAGAGCCTGCGTGGGCGTCAGTCTCAGCCACTCTGCCCACGTGGCTCTCCTCCATGAACTTGTTGAGGTACCCTCATAAATAAATCATTGTTTAAGATCATGACTGTACTTCTCTATTTTCTTAAGTTTTATTGCTTTTGCTCTTAATATTTAGGTCTGTGACCTACTTTGAGTTAGTTTTTGGTTATAGGGTGAGGTAGAGGTCCAACTTTATTTTGCCTGTAGGTATCTACCAGTTGCCTAGTACTGTTTGTTGAGGAGTGTTTTTTCCCTATCAAATTATCTTGGTTCCTTTATCAAAACTCTTCAGTTATTTTTTTTCTTTTTTTAAGATTTATTTGTTTGAAAGGCAGAGGGGCAGAGACAGAGAGAGAGGTCTTCCATCCTCTGGTTTGCTCCCCAGATGGCCACAACAGCCGGAGCTGTGCTGATCCGGAGCCAGGAGCTTCTTCCAGGTCTTCCATGTGGCTGCAGGTGCTCAAGGACTTGGTTCACCTTTTGTTGCTTTCCCAGGCTGTAGCAGAGAGTGGGACTGGAAGTGGAGCAGCTGGGACTCAAACTAGCGCCCACATGAGATGCTGGCACTGCAGGCCATGGCTTTACCTGCTACATCACAGCGCCGGCCCTATGAGTTTTAAAATAGGGAAGTCCGAGGCCTCCAACACGTTCTCCCTGTTAAAGATTGTTAAAAGATGAATTTTCGGGGCTGGCGTTGTGGTACAGCAGGTTAATGCCCTGGCCTGAAGCACTGGCATCCCATATGGGTGCCAGTTCTAGTCTTGACTGCTCCTCTTCTGATCCAGCTCTCTGCTATGGCCTGGGAAAGCAGTAGAGGATGGCCCAAGTCCGTAGGCCCCTGCACCCACGTGGGAGACCCGGAAGAAGCTCCTGGCTTCGGATTGGTGCAGCTCTGGCTGTTGCGGCCATCTGGGGAGTGAACCAGTGGATGGAAGACCCCTCTCTCTGTCTCTACCTCTCTGTAACTCTGTCTTTCAAATAAATTAAAATAAATCTTAAAACAGGTTGGCGATGTCTGCAGAAAAGACAGCTTGAAGGGCTGGCATTGTGGCGTATCGGGTAAAGCTGCCACCAGTGGTGCCCATATGCCCAATGGGTCCTGATTTTGCTCCCAGCTGCTCCACTTCTGATCCAGCTCCTGGGAAAGCAGTGGAAGATGGCCCAAGTCCTTGGGCCCCTGCGCCTATGTGGAAGACCTGGAAGAAGCTCCTGGCTGTCGTGGCCATTTGGGGAATGGACCAGTGGATGGAGCATCTGTTTCTTCCTCTCAGTAACTGTGCCTTTCAAATAAATAAAAATAATTTTTTTTTAAAGTCAGCTGGGATTTTTACTAGGTAGTCTGTGGAATTTGTTGGCCAGTTGGGGGAATATTGCCATTCTAACAGTGTCAAGTCTTCTGATTTGGGAAGATGAAGTATCCTTTGTTTATAGCTTTTCTTTTTTCTTTTTATTTATTTGATAGAGAGACAGAGATTCCTTCTATTAGTTCACCCCCAAATGGCCGCTACAGCCGGAGCTGTGCTGATCAGGAGCCAGGTGCTTCCTCCTGGTCTCCCATGCTGGTGTGGGACCCAAGCTCTTGGTCCACCCTCCACTGCCTTCCCGGGCCACAGCAGAGAGCTGGAGTGGAAGAGGAGCAACCGGGACTAGAACCTGGCGCCCATATGGGATGCCGGCGCCACAGGCAGAGGATTAACCAAGTGAGCCATGGTGCTGGCCCCATAGCTTTGCTTTTTTCAACAGTGGTTTTACATTTCAGGATATAAGTGTTACACTACTTTTGTTAAATATATTTCTAAGTGTGTTTTCTTTTTGATGCTGTTATAAATGGAATTTTCTTTAAGTGCTTATTTGTCCATTTTAGGCATTTTTAAAGATCAGTTTATTTGAAAGGCAGAGTTAACAGAAGAGTGAGATCTTCCATCTCCTGGTTCACTCAGCAAATGGCCAGAGGTTGGCTGACCCTAAGCCAGAAGCCAGGATCTTCTAGGTCTCCTTCATTGGTGCAGGGGCCCAAGCACTCAGGCCATCCTCTGCTGCCTTCCTAGGTACACCAGCAGGGAGCTGGACTGGAAGTGCAGCAGCTGGACCTTGAGCTGGAGCCCATATGGGATGCAGGTGCCACAGACAGTGGCTTTAACTGCTGTGCCACAGTGCTGGCCCCTAGACATTTTTTTAAAAAGGTTTTTTATTTATTTGAAAGGCAGAGTTAGGAGGAGAGAGAGATTGTCCATCCATTGTTTCACTCCCCAAGTGGCCACAATGACCAGGGCTGGGCCAGGCTGAAGCCAGGAACCTGGAGCTTCTTTCGGGTTTCCCACATTGGTACAGGGTCCAAAGCACTTGGGCTATCTTCTGCTTTCTCAGGTGCATTAGCAGGGAGCTGGATCTAAAGTGGAGCAGCTGGGTCTCAAACCAGTGCCCACGTGGAATGCGGCATCACAGGTGGAGGTTTAACTTGTTACACCATAATGCTGGCCCCAATTTTAGGCATTCAGTAAATACAGATGTAAATTTTGCGATTGCAGCATTTGCTCAGTGGTCATCACTTCCTGTTCTGATTGGTTGGGTTTGGGCCACAGTTCTGCTGGTGAAGTACTTTATATTCTAGAGAAGTCTAAAATGCCTAAGTTTACTCTGTCTGCACTTTGCTTTGCTCTGGTGGGGCAGTTTAAAAAATAGATGTGAATGTGACCGTCAGAGTAGAATAGCTGGGCTGGCCAATTAGGACTTGTTGATTGTCTTTTTTTGAACCATCTCTGGTTGCTGTGGGCGCACTGGTGCCCTCCAGTGGATCTGAGGAGATCCTAACTGAAGGTGCAGTGTCTGGCATCAAGACTGGATTGCATTAGAAGCCACAGGGAAAAGTGTTTGCTCTTGGAGGATGCTTGAGGGCTGTATTTTAAGTTGCGTTCTCTTTGAGCAGATGCTCCATTGTTGTGATCTTTTGGAGATGAGAACAATGTTGTCCTAAGAGCCAGTTTTATCTCAGTAAAGTAACATCAGGTTCCTTCAGTCTGTGTTCCTTTTGGTAAGATGTCTTGTATTTCCCATTGCAGCTTTGGAAACATGATGAGCAAGGAGAAGCGAGAGGCTGTCACTAAAGAGGACCTCGCCAGAGCGACTCTGATCACCATCACCAACAACATTGGCTCCATAGCGAGAATGTGTGCCCTTAATGAAGTAAGGGGACATGAGTTTCTTTAGTTGCTCTAAGGAAAATCCTGAACTTACTGAGGGGCCTCCATGTCACGTGATGTCTTAACTTCTCCCTTCCAGAACAGTGCCTACATAGTCCTATGAGGTGGGGTTTGTTTAAGGTGAGGTTAAAACTGCAAATGCAGATTAATGTTACTGTTTTGTTTAACTGAAGACGAGCACTGCTGCTACATGGAGTAAAACGGCATCTTTAGGGGAGAAAGCGGAGGATGGTAGTCAGTGTTCCAGGTGGGGACACTTGGGGGCGATGATGGAAGGCGCTGCTGAGTCCAGACTCCGTGCTCATCGCGAACTCTTAGATGCCTTGGGAAGGAATCCAGAGGAAGGCACTGCAGCTGGGAGAAGACCGAGCCGGCGAGGAGTGGCCGCCCTGACCCCCCACCTCAGCAGACTGCGTCTTCGTGCTTTCAGCTTCTTTACAGTGCTGCCTTGTAGCATTCAGGTCAAGCAGCATTGTACAGGGCTATGAAAGAACCAAGAACGCGCCCGGGGGAAGGGTCTGAGCTTTGCGGCTTGTCCTTGCTTACACATTTGTGTTTCAGTTATTCTTTAAGTAGGAAATACGGGCCTGTGGCTTAAAAATGATGCCTCAGAAGGCACAAAAGGATTTGTGTCACTTTTATTTAAAGCAATACTGTATCAATATCTAATCATTAAAAACAACATCTGAGTATTATAACACTTTCTTACTGCACGTTCCCTCTTGCGCTTACGTATTTTAGGAGGTTTTAGTTGGTAAACATAGCATTTTATGGTTTTTGCATAAATGTTATGTTTCATAATGGTATATTCGACCAGTTCTTTTGTATCACAGATCATTCAGCTGGGCATTTGGTTGCTTGCCGAGGATACTCTGCGTTCAGTGTTTGAAGTGAATTTTAAACTTGATTTGAGGCTTACCCAGGAGTGAGATTTCTGGTCTAAAGATGACCTGCGTATGAATCTCAGGATGTGCTGACTGCCAGGGTGCTTTGTGTGAGGGCTGTACCAGTGTAGATATCAGTAGCTGTGAATGAATGGATCAGTTTTATTGCAGCTGTCCTCATGTTGGGGGTGGGATGTCAGGTATGCCCCTCCCCCCAAAATTCTTGCTGATTTAATCAGCCTACGGTTTTACTTTCTTTGGTCACTAGTGAAGTTGAAACTTTTTCCACTTAATATTTCTTTTGTAATATTCCCATTTGTGTCACTTTCCCTTCTTTGAATTGAGGTCTTAATATTTTTTACTTATCTGTATAAAATACTTTAATAGTTGTTGTCTCATATTTAATACAAATGTTTTCCCTAATCTGTTTTCTTCTCCTGTAACATTTTCTGGTACGCTTTGCAGTGGGTCCAGAGTTGTCTGGGGATCAAATTTAAGTAGCCCTGGACCAACTGGATTAAGTTTGATCAGCAAATTCCTGCTGAAAACTCTTAACATGGTGCTCTGTTTGGGGTAGCGTTTATGAGGAAACAACTTAAGGTGAAAACTAATTACCTTTTTTTGATGTGCTCAGAACATTAACCAGGTGGTATTTGTTGGAAATTTCTTGAGAATTAACACGATCGCCATGCGGCTTTTGGCATATGCTTTGGATTATTGGTCCAAGGGGCAGTTGAAAGCACTATTTTCGGAACATGAGGTAAGCTGACTTGTTTCATGTGATGGTACAATACACAAAGGGTACAGAGGGGAAATGGGCGGCAATGTTTTTTTTTTTTTTAATGATTGTATTAACATTAATTGTAATGTTTTAAAGTTATTTATTTTTGAAAAATTAAGTTACTTAAAAGGCAGAAAGACAGATCTCCCATCTGTTGCTTCACAAAGCCAAAGCTGGGCCAGCAACTGGGTCTTCCTCCTAGCAGGCAGGGAGCCAACTCGTGGGTAGTCACCCACTGCCTCTCGGGATGTGCATTAGCGAGAAGCTGGAAATGGGAGCAGGTGTGGGGCTTGAACCCCGGCGCTCTGTGGGAGGGACGCAGGTGTCCTAAGTAGTGCCGTAACTGCTGCAGCAGATACCCACCCCTGAAAGCTGTTTTTTACCTGGTAAATGCTTTATAGGTTTTTTGGTTAATTTACCTGTATATGTAAACGATTTTAAGAAAAAAATCTTGATGAACATGACTCCACTTCTCATGCTGTAATCTCTGAATTTGTTTTTCTCATCGCTTAGACTCAGTGCAGTTACTCTGGGTTCTAGTTTTTAAACTTTCTTATGGCAGTTTTATGTACTGGTATATATAACTCACGTGGCATTTAAGATGTGTGTTCTAAAAATGGATAGTAAAAAACATTCCCATCAAGAACTATACTGTCATATATATAGTTGCTTAGATGCAGGTAAGCTAGAAATGACAGAAAAGAATCGTCTTTGTTGCACTTGATATCCTCTTTTGGAAAGTATCTTGTCCTGTTTTGGCCACAAAAATGGAACCAGAGCTCTATTCTATCCCTTGATTCCTGGGCAGTTGAACTGTTTCTGTTGCTGGGTTTTAGTTGTGTTACCATGAACATTTTTCACAATTGTGTGTGCCTGTTTACTCTAGCAGTTTATATAAATTGACAGAAATCAAAGTAGGATTTGAAATGCTGTAAATAGAAATTATTTTCCTTTAATTGCTTTGCTCTTCCTTTTAAATTGCTGAAGTTTAGTTAAAATCCAGAATATAATTTTCCCATATCAGAAAGCTTGAAGTTTAACACATCTAATTTTGTTCCTTTTCATGTTGCTATACAAGTAAATCAGTACTTATATTTACCACTGTTTCTTACAATTCATAATCTTGATATATCTTGCTTTTTGTGATCTTTGATCTGTTTTGCTTTAAATTAGAATATAAACTTGTCTATGCCGGCGCCGCGGCTCACTAGGCTAATCCTCTGCCTTGCGGCGCCGGCACACCGGGTTCTAGTCCCGGTCAGGGCGCCGGATTCTGTCCCGGTTGCCCCTCTTCCAGGCCAGCTCTCTGCTGTGGCCAGGGAGTGCAGTGGAGGATGGCCCAAGTGCTTGGGCCCTGCACCCCATGGGAGACCAGGAGAAGCACCTGGCTCCTGCCATCGGATCAGCGTGGTGCGCCGGCCACAGCACACCGGCCGCGGCGGCCATTGGAGGGTGAACCATCGGCGAAGGAGGACCTTTCTCTCTCTCACTGTCCACTCTCCCTGTCAAAAAAAAATATATATATATATATAAACTTGTCTAACTTCCTGGTTAATTCCTGCCTTTTGTTGAACATTTTCCTAGATAGAACATGGAGATTAGTTTTCTTACATTTACCTTGGTTTTTCAAGTTTGTGTCTTCATACTGTATTAGATATAAACCCTTTATGAATTTTTTTTCCAAAAGATTTATTTACTTGAAAGCAGAGTTACAGAGAGACAGAGTTTCCATCCGCTGCTTCACTCCCCAAATGGCCGCAACGGTCAGGGCTGTGCTAGGCAGAAGCTGGGAGCTTTGGGTCTCCGTGGGTACAGGGGCCCGAGCTCCTGGGCCATCTTCTGCCACCCCCCCACCCCCCCCCACCCCCATTAGCAGAGAGCTGGATTTGAAGTGGAGCAGCTGGGACTGGAACCAGCACCACAGGTGGCTTTACCTGCTACTCCAAGGCCGGCCCTGAGGTTTTTTTTTATGTAAATGTTTTGTCATTTTTATTGCAGCTGACTTCATTTTCCCCCTTGGTAGCACTGCTGGGCCTTCCCCGCATTTTCCATTTGAACTGAAGCCTCTGACTGCAGTGCTGATCCCCACTGTGGACTCACGTAGCTGCTTGTGCTGCCCGGTGGAGTCCAGCTGCTGCTGGGAAGGCTTCACGCAGGTGCTTCTCAGGTCTTTGTCTCTCAGCAGAGCACCTGGTAGCGTGGAACAAGCTGGCTTTGTCTGTACTTGATAGTAGGGGCTGGGTCCTCAGTGGAACTCGAGCTCATGGGTAGTGCTCTCATTTTTTTATTATGAAGTAAAACACAGAGAAAGTGACAGGACAAAATTGATAGCTGTTAACAAAACAAGCTCCCTTGTGTCTGTCCTCTGGCTGGGGCTGGCTCAGCTGTGTCACTGCTGGATTTCTGGCCTTCTAACAGAGTGGTGTGGCTACTTTTTTTTTTTTTTTAAACAAGAGAAATAGGATGACAGGGCAGGCTTCAGCCTTGTTTGGTCACTTACTACTTTAAGAAGCTTTTCTTGAAAGATGCTCATGGTATTTCAGAGACTTATAGGACATTCTCCTAAATCCACGAGCAAGTTTTTCGGGAGCTTCCCATGTTTTTAATTTATTTTATTTGAAAGAGTTACACAGAGAGGAGAGGCAGAATGAGAGAGAGGTCTTCCATCCACTGGTTCACTCCCCAATTGGCCACAATGGCTGGAGCTGCGCCAATCTGAAGCCAGGAGCTTCTTCCAGGTCTCCCACGCAGGTGCAGGGGCCCAGTGACTTGGGCCATCTTCCACTGCTTTCCCAGGCCCTAGCAGAGAGCTGGATCGAAGTGGAGCAGCTGGGATTCAAAGCAGCACCTATACGGGATGCTGGCACTGCAGGCCAGGGTGTTAACCCGCTGTGCCACAGTGCTGGCCCCTCTTGCATTCCTTTCTAAAAATATTTTCATTTTATTTGAAAAGCAGAGTGATCTGTTCCATCCACTGGTTCACTCTCCAACTGTCTGCTACAGCTGGGGCTGGGCCAGGCCAAAGCCAGGAGCTCAGAACTCCATCTGGGTCTTCCACATGAGTGGCAGTGCCCCAGGTACTTGAGTCACCATCTTCCCTCCAGTGTGCGCGTTAGCCAGAAGCTGGACTTGAACCAGGCGCTGTGATACAGGCGCCCTATGTGCTGCACCAAATACCTGGCCTCACTTAATTCTTTTAAAGTACTTTACTCCCTTATATATAATGCTTTTGGAGACCTTTATGGGTGGGATTCTTCTGTTCCCTGTTGGCATTCTCTATCAGTGTGGTTTTTTTTTTTTTTTTTTTTTTCCCTTATTTAATGTGTTACTCATTTGTTTTGGTTTGTGTTTGGGTTCTTGCCTGCATCTGACCTGACTGCTTGCTTCTGGGGAGAGTGTGGCGTTTGTCCTGTCAGCTGCTGCTTTTGTCTCATGCTTCTGCCCTCCCCTTGGGAGCTCGTCATTCCTCAGACTTTGGTCTGTGCCTCTCCAGTCTCTTGGATGCCCTGGGCACCTTGGCCTTCCAGATCCTGAAGGGAACCCACCTGCCTTGCTCTCCATATCTCCTGCTCCTGTGTCCTCATTCTTGGGACTGGTGTCCTAAACCTCCCCTGCTGCCTGTCTGTTCCTCCTCTCCCAGCCCAGGCAGGCTTTCCCTCTGTGCCCCCCACCCCCTACTGCATCCCAGCTTCTCCTGTTCCATCTCAGCTTCATTCCTTGGTTGTCCGAAATGTCCCAGGCCTCTGCTGGTTCTCACCCCCTCATCCCTAGGGCCCAGCTCAGGTAGTTTTGCTAGTGAGAGCTGAGCTGCCAGTGGCCCTGGCTTCTCGAGTCCCCACTGCAGGCTTGCCTTTGCTCTGATCACAGTGCTCTGACCGGCCTGGAGGGTTTTATACATCCAGACCCCTCCCTAGCCTGCTCCTTGGGGCTTCCCTGCTCTCAGGCTGGCCTAAGCCTCCTGCAGGTGTTCAAGAAATGGTATGAGGAGTTCAGGGCAGTGTTGGCTCTAACACCAGTGATTATGTTAATGGTAATTTAAGTAAGTATGAGGAAAATTGCTCTTATTTTTAATGTATTTATTTTCCAGGGTTATTTTGGAGCCGTTGGAGCACTCCTTGAATTGTTGAAGATCCCTTGATTGTTACCTGGGGAGGGGTTTCTGGAACTTTCCACGATGGGATCTATGGACTTTTTTTTTTTTTGAGACTCAATTTTGTGACTGTACTACCTGAATCAAAGTGAGAAAAGACAAGTGTATTTTTCTAAGTCATCAAGATAAATCTTAGAATTTCAGTCCGAACTAGCAACCAGTAAGGAAAGATATTAAAAAAAAGTGGACCACGTCCAGGTAGTGTGAGGCCTTGCTGTATTTATGTTGCTTTTCAGCATAGCACTGTTTTCTGAAATCTGTGTCACTGGAGACACTTCAGGGAAAGCTGTTCTGTGTCCTGTGAAATGTAAGGCAAGCTGTTCTGCAAGATCTCTGGGCATTACTGTCTGCACCTGCCTTCATGTGAACATATGAAAACGTGTTTTGTGTCATTTCAAGGTTCTGCAGACTTCTCTGGGCAGATGAATTTTGTATCTGACACCTGACAGGCACCTTTTGGAGGGGCGGTGCCCGGTTACTTCACACTGTAAATCCTGTGACAGTCTGTTTGCAGAGAGACTTCTGGAAAGAAGAGCATTTCCTTGGGCAGTAGAGGCTTACTGATCTGGTACAAGGGGTGAGCTAGGAGAAAAAGCACATCTGGAAGATGAACTCCAGACGACAGGGCTGCAGGGACTGACATCTCTTCAGGGGCCCTGGGGTGTGGTTCTTTCAGGCTGAGCAGGAATGGCCGGGTCCTGAAGAGCTTCCGGGGAGGGAGGCTGGTAGCCCTGAGAGCACACTTAGGAGTTTGCATGGGGAGAGTGACCGGCTCACTGCCCTGTCTTGGAGCTTGAACCTTTGCTTCCTGCTGTGCAGAATGACTTTAAAAGCCTTCTCCGAGCTGGTGCAGCTTTTGTGTTTTTGTATAAAGTAGTGCCTGCATCACTGTTAAAGGCAAGGGTGGGTCTGTACAAAGAAACTGGAAAAAAAAAAAAACCATGAGGCCGTCCTGTTTTTGTCTTTCTGATGGGGTGGGAGGAACCCTGTGGGGTGGCAGTCGCACCCCTTAGGCAGGAAATAGTGACAGCCCTTCTGAGCCACATTGGACACCTCACCTGGGTGTCTGTGTCCCACACCCTCCTCAGTGCCCCAGGCAGAAGACTCCTGTGAGCTTCCTGACTTCCCAAGGAGACCTAGGCCAGCCGCCCAAAGGCAGGCGTCTCTGTACGTGCTCACTGGGTTCCTCCAGCGGTTGTGATCAGTGTTCCAGGTGGGTCATCTTCAGCCCTTCTAGTCCCGTTATTTGAAGGAGAAGGAAAATGAAGCTCAGAGGAGCAAACCTACCCAAGGTCACAAAGCTGAAACTTGGACTCGTTCTGTCTGACCCCCAAGCTCGAGCTGGGGCTCTCCTGGCACTGGCAGCTCTTGCCTTCCTCCTCTTTGGATCCAGCACCTCTTTAGAGAAGCTGCTCCATTTCTTCACTTTCCACTGTGCTCGCCCACCCTGCTGCTTGTGAGAGTTGTTGGCAGGCCAGTCCACCACAATGATAGTGTCCGCCCTTGGGGCTCAATCCTGGTTCTCCCCAGGTAGTGGGACAGAAAAGGCTACAAAGAAATCTGGAGACTGGCTCCCTGCTTGGGAGATGGAGGGGAGCTCTGGAGGTACCTTGGTGTAGGGGCCCAGTTTCGGCTGCTGGGTAAAGTTGAAGACGGCGGCAGTGACCAGACACAAGACCTTGGAACTGATTTTTAAAAGCTGAGGCTGGACATAGCAGGGCATGTGCCTCCCCTGTTCCTGTGTTTGATATGGGGGTGGCCCCAGTGGTCAAGAGAACAAAGGCCTCAGAGAATGGGCCAGCGGTTCCTCCATCACAGCCCTGCTGGATCAGAACCATTTACCTTGAGTTCCTAAGCTGAAAGGCACATGCTCAACACAGTATCTTCAAAATCTGCATTTTATTTACACCTGTTTGTCAATTACATGCATGTCTTTTTAAACGAGTGATTAGCAAAAAATGCATTAAAATTTTAAAATAGCAATTAAATATACAAAAATATAGCTTACAAAAAACTGCGAATGTTTAAAAATATTCTGCTGCAGAATTCATAGTGTACAAACACGTCTATGAAACCTGAGGCTCAGCATTTCATAAACCTTTTTTTGAGGGAGTTACACATCTAGTGAATAAACCCCAAAGGGCCAGGCTACAGGACTAAGTGTCCCCGGTTCTGGCAATGACTCACTGAGGAAGTGCTACCAGGAGCACACTCAGCAAGTCCCCCTTGCTGAGGGCCTGCGCTCCTGACACTGGCCAGCCCTGGAAGGGATGGGCCAAGAGTGTGCAGTGGGCCTCAAGTTCAGACATGCCAGCTGACACAGGGACCAGGAAGAACTTTAAGTGCAAAAACTTCCCCTGCCACTGGTGGGCTCACGCACCTGGCATCACCAGGGGGTTCTCCCTGATGCCACAACCACAGAGCTGGGCAACCAAGGATGCCACTGGTTCCTGGGCTAGAAGTGGGGTGAAACCAAGTTGAATTCTGAAGCCGGTCTGAACAATTTTTTCCTGTCCCATTCGAATGGAAGCCCAGTCCACAGTATGTGGGCTCCTTTGTTAATCTTAGTAAAGAACTGTTAACCAGCATTTCCCAGTTACTACTGCAAATGTCAGTCTAGCCACGACCATGACCTCTGCAAGACATTAACCCTGGACCAGAGGTTCCAGCAGGATTTTGCACACTGTCCTCAGTTTCAGGTTAGGGGCCCAGCTGCACTCAAGACCTGGGCAGGAGGTGTACCAAAGGAGGCAAGCAGGTGGAGCTTGCCAGACAGCCAGGGAGGAGTCCAGGACCCTTCTCCCCAAGGCCACCTGGAGGAAGCAGCTTAACATTTATCCCTGGGGAGGCAAAATGAAATTGAAAATACTTCCTAAAAGATTGCTGGTGGCCTAATTCCTGGTGTCACATAGAACAAAAGGGGCTGCGAGAAGATTGTGTAGGAAGCATTTCCCTTTTGTGTGTGCTTATAGGGGGGATACGAGGAAAGCCAGGAACTTGGCAGATGAGCCCCTGGGCCTGTATCTGGTTAACCAGGAGATTCACCGTCTGTGTCCCACAAAATGGAAGCCTGCAGTTGCTGCTGCCCAAACTCCTGCATCAGAAACTGGAGCCAGTCATTAGTGCTGGACTCCGGGCCCAGAGAGGAAGGGTGGCAGCACATCCAGGCGGGAGTCCACTATCTTGTGTGGGAAAGGGGGAAATTGGGGGGCTGCGCTGATTAGCTGGGTCTCTGAGGTGGGGCAGAGACTGCAGCTTCTGACTTGGGTAGAATGTTGCAATCAAGCACAAATGCCTTATTCAAGTGGAATGTGACTGCAAAAATACCTCAATTCTGGGCTTGCCTCTTAGAAAACCTGACTTGTAGCATGCCTCTCCCACACGAACAGGAGAGGTCCTTGACTATGCACTAACGAGGAGCACGCTACTGGTGGGTGCTCAACAGGTGGGGCGCTGGGGTAAGGGAGCCTGATGGTGATTTGTGAACCCTATGCCAGGTTAGCTATTCAGAGTCAAATGAGCAATTAAGTCAGGTGTGCCATGGTATAGACAGGCGGTCAAGGAAGATTGGAGGGCTCTGTGTCTACTGGGTGACCTGGATGATGCCGCCACCGACTCTCATGACCCCAGGCCTGCCACATACCAGGCTCTGGCCACAGGCTGATCCTCACGAGAGCCCCTTTTTTTTCAAGCCCTGCATGGTGAACAAGGAAGCTGAGCAGTGAGGGGCAAGAAGATGACATCCCTGGTCTGCCCAGGCTCTGGGGACACCACAAAACGTGTGTTTCCTAATTCACTGAAGGCCTCTGATAAAGGAGCTGGCTAGAGCAGCTCAGCGTGAGGCTGTGGAGAGGAATGAGGCCCCGGCCATTCCTCTGATGGATCTGAGGGGCCTGGCCCTGGAGACAAGCAGTTGTACTTGTCAAGTCTATCAAGAACATGGTGTCTGGCAGTGGTGGTGGGCCCACCTGCCTCCTTTTGGCTGTTTCTGTCTGCTTCCTTTCGAGGTGGCTACAAGGATCTTTCCTGCCAAGTGCCGGCGCATATCACACTTCGCAAAGAAAAGCAGATGTCAACTTATAGTGTCTTGTGTTCATCCAAGAATCGGGTCAGGCTGGTTTTGTTCCCTGTTTCTAGTAAGTCACCTGAACTCAGATGTCCCCTTAGCAACAACTCCCTGATGAGTCAAGATGCTCATGGGCTCCAGTGGGGCCTGAGTTCTGCTCCACTAACCAGCAGCACACAAATAGCTGTTAAGAACACACAATAAGGCCGGTGCTGCGGCTCACTAGGCTAATCCTCCGCCTTGCGGTGCCAGCACACCGGGTTCTAGGCCTGGTCGGGGCGCCGGATTCTGTCCCGGTTGCCCCTCTTCCAGGCCAGCTCTCTGCTGTGGCCAGGGAGTGCAGTGGAGGATGGCCCAAGTCCTTGGGCCCTGCACCCCATGGGAGACCAGGATAAGTACCTGGCTCCTGGCTTCGGATCAGCGTGGTGTGCCAGCTGCAGTGCGCTGGCCGCAGCGGCCATTGGAGGGTGAACCAACAGCAAAGGAAGACCTTTCTCTCTGTCTCTCTCACTGTCCACTGTGCCTGTCCAAAAAAAAAAAAAAAAGACAATAAGACTACAGCAGCCAGTCCCCACATACCTACACATTCACACAGGTCACCGATAACTCATGCCTCATTGTGGGAGTTAGGCCCAAGCCAACAGGGTATAAAGGGATCCCTCATTCTTGAAGAAACTGGATGGATTGTCTTTTAAACAAAATACGAATTGTAAGCAGAATCAAAGGAAGACATATGAAAAGGCCTGCTGCCATTTGTAGCACAGAGGCTTGGGGGTGGGGTGGGGGCGGGGAAGGGTTATGGTTGGAGGCCCCAGCTGCAGAGAGCAAACACAGGCGGTAAACCTGGGCCTGGTCCCAAGAAAGGGGAGATGACTAAAAGCAGAATAGACACTGATGTCTCCAGCTTCCAGCCAACCCTGGCAGCAGTGCACTGCAGAAAGCACGCCCCATTCACAAGGGCCAAGAAGGTGAGGTTAATGGTGGCTCAGTTTGGGCAGAGCAGACGCCGGTGTTCCTGCGCTTTCCTCGTATGGACCTGACTACACACACTCGGCCTCTGGTCTGGGGCACGAACACAGAGAATTGATTGACCTCTAGAGAAACAGGGTCACGGTGAGGCTGTCTCCTTGGCACGGAGGCATGGGGACACAAAGGTGGTGGCAACTGAAACGCTAGAATTCCACAAAAGCTGTGAGCCACAGCAATCTGCAGTGTAGGTCATACAGAATTCCTCCCCTGCAGGGAAGGAAAATCTCCTATTGGAGCCCTACAGCGAAGAGGCGGCATCTGTCCCAAGACCACTTCGTGGAAAGTGGTGGGTGCTGCCCAGTGCAGAAGCAAGCCCACTGTTGGCACTGTCACTGAAAACGTGTCACTGTAAACTGGGTGCTTCGCAGCATTCAGCTCTAGCTGCTATAAATAGAGAACGCGAAAAGAAGGTGAAAGTAGCAGTGTACAAAGAGTTCTTCTTATGGTGCCAAACCGGCTAAGGCGTTCATATAAAAATATTCCACACTCCCCTTGCCCTGTTCAGGAAGCAGTCCAGCTGGCAGACTACAGGTAGGTCACACATGGGAAACAGCCAGTTCTGCCCAACTAGATTTGTAATTTTCCAAGCTGGATTCTGCCCAGCACTTTTCTAGGCTAATAGGAATTTTCCTCCTCATCTGACCCCAGCCACCAGAGCCAAGGACAGGTTCCCCTTCCCATTCTTAGATGGTAGAGGTTAAATTCCAGAAAATATTCCTGGAGGCATGCCATAAGCAGAGTAGCAAAGCTCTCTCCACCCTGTCCATATCACACAGAGTATATTCCAATGAAACACTTCCCCCACTTCCACCTGTGGGGTAGAGTGGAACAAAGCAGTTGGTGAACTCCTGTGATGAGGGAGGTGTGGAGCAGGGCTGTGGGAAAGAATGTTCTATTTGACCCACTTCTGCTTACATAGCTAAATTTTACAGTATTCACAAATCCTAATGGACTCAGTCACTTCTAGAAAAGTTGGACAGCAAGAGGCAAAGAGCAGCATGCATTTCTTTCCTATAAAGACACTTTCAGTGAGTGATCACAAGTCCAAAAATGGAGGCACACGCCAATAGGTGGAGAGCCCTGCGGGAGCTTCCTAAAACTATTTACAATTTCAGGTGGATTTCCAGCTTCAGAATTACACGGGAATCTTATTTGGGATAACTTGTTAAAAAGTCAACAGGCAGAGACAGTGCAACAGGGGAAGAGAAAGGAAGGGGAGGCAACAGAGTCAGCATCCGTATCCAGCTGGGCCACGGGGACCAGCCATTCTTAGGCCACTCCAGAGCCTTGGATGGGCCCCCAGCATCCTCCTCCCAAGGAAGCCAGCAACTGTGCTGGAACCATGCTGTGCATGTGGGGATGTGGGCAGCACCCTGGCTGGGATCCCCTGGGTTGTGCAGGGATCGTGTGGGCTGAGAGCTCAGCCCCAGCTGGACTTCCCTAGTGAACGGAAGTGGGTAGTCGGGGAGAAGAGGAAATGGCTTCTGACCAGGCCTTTCCAAGTGCATTTAATGGATATAGCTTAGGTGATTTGATAGCAAGTGTTGTGAAGTGAAGGGAACAGGGTGGTGAGGGGCTGTGCTGCTCTATTGTACCCAAAGCCCTTGGGTTCCAAGATGGCCTTATCAAAGGAACAGAACACGAAGAGGCCACCGGCACTGCCCCACTGCCAACCGGCAGCCGGCTGTACTTTGGCTCACCATGGCCCCTGCTTTTTACTTGGCCCAGACTGGCAGGGGGACTCAGTGCTGGGCAGGCATGCACGGTCCACTCAGAAGCTCATCCTCCATGGGTGGGCGTGTGGCTTTAAAGCCCTCCCCTCAGTTCCCTTCTCTAATACTGTGTTTATCTTCCCTTTTTGATAAAGCTTCATCTTGACAAGGAGATGAGTATCTGGGAGACTATAACAGAGTTAGCGAGAGACCCTCATGAAGTTTCTTGAACCAAACCTGCAGGCTCATCCACTCCTCTTCTCTTGGCGTGGGGTAGTTACCAGAGTGCTTTGGTTGTCACAGGCCCAGATGCCTGGGTCCCCAGCTTGGCTGGCCCAAGAGTTCTTCATGAGGCAAAGGAAGTGGCAGCTGGTGCCTCAGGTAAGAGCGACCAAGACAGAGCCCGCCCGCGTTCCTCCTGGCTGTACGCAGACGTCGCATCCCAACAGTCTGATCCTACGGCGAGCTATACAATGTTCTCTGCCCCAGGAAGGGGACCCTGTGGGGGGCCACGGTCCTGCTTACTGTGCAACTGGGCCAACTGCAGAACTGGCATGTTGCACAGGGGACACACTTTCCGAACCTCCAGCCACTTAATAAGGCACCTGTAGAACAAGATGCCACAGGGGGAAGAAGACATCAGTCCCGTGGTCATGGCACCCCTGCCCTCATCTTGCTGTTGCCACGTACAGTGAGTACCTCTGACACCCAGAGCAAGTGTGAGGAGCCCCAAGGACTCCACCACACATGGAGAATGCACATTACCCCCAGAGAAACCAAGGTGTCCTGTCTGCCACAAGGTGATACTAAGAAGCCACAGCTAGTGCGTTACATCTTCAGCCACTCATGATTTCACAAAGGACAAAGTACACCAAGGAGGGAGGCAGGAAGTAGGAAAAGTAAATGTTTCTAACAGAAATATAAAATCGGTAAAACTGCAAGAGATGGGTAGGCTATTTAATGTATCTGTAGGAAGTAGGAAATACCATTTATATCCAGACTACTTAAAAGAACTATGGTTTGCAGTAAGATAAATTTTAGAAGCTGGAAGCTCTTAGTGGGAAGCCCCAGCTAAATCACTGTTTACAGTCTGGGCTCCACAGGGGCTCATCTGGCTCTCTGGCAGAGTTCTGTGACGGTTACTTCCCATCGCCCTGGCCCCTTCTGGTGTCACGTAGACACACGTCATCACCTCCCCCCCCCCCCCAATGCTGTCAGCTTTCTGCATCCCAGACCAATCATGAAACCACCAACTTTGGCATTGCTCCAAGGGTCACAAGTAAGATGGCCAGTGTGTCCCAAACTCGAGTCCCAGTACATAACTCCACATCAGTACTCACTTTCTGTGGAAGGCATGCTTACATGGACAGATTCCCAACTCATCTCGAGGCCTGAAGTCTTCTAGACACACTGCGCACAGCTGAAAGACAAGTTCACAAATGAGGCTGAGAGTCTACCAAGTACTCTCCCAGGTCCCACAGTAGGGTGCAGGCTCCTGAGACCAGCATGTGAAGGAACTTCCACTGTCCCACAACTTGTTAAGTGGAATCCACAGGTTGAGATGGATGAGGCCTCCTGAAGAGGACTCTCCTGCTGGATCCATCGCCTGCCTTGAGGCACTGAGCAGGTGGGAAAAGATGGAGAGCAAGAGGCCAGCCCCTCCACTCCATCCAGGGGAACAGTGTGACTCAGGGTTACTCTCCCACGCCAAGGCTTAACCTACTGTCTGTTTCCTGGGATGTGCCCAGGGATTGTATCTTGGAAGACACTTTGGGCAGTGGTGCAGCCCTAGCTCCCACTCACTGAAGGAGTCTGCTCATGCCCTGGGCAATCCTTGGTCCAGTTTTTTAAAAGGGCACAGCCTGCAGTAACATGCTATTTATAGTTCCTGGGGCCTCTCATTGTGGCACTGTCCTGTCAGTCTGTCATTGTCATACAAAAAGTTATTAAAGACTAACTTAAAGCTGGCACCGCGGCTCACTAGGCTAATCCTCCACCTTGCGGCGCCAGCACACCGGGTTCTAGGCCTGGTCGGGGCGCCGGATTCTGTCCCGGTTGCCCCTCTTCCAGGCCAGCTCTCTGCTGTGGCCAGGGAGTGCAGTGGAGGATGGCCCAGGTGCTTGGGCCCTGCACCCCATAGGAGACCAGGATAAGTACCTGGCTCCTGCCATCGGATCAGTGCGGTGCGCCGGCCGCGGTGGCCATTGGAGGGTGAACCAATGGCAAAGGAAGACCTTTCTCTCTGTCTCTCTCTGTCCACTCTGCCTGTGTCCCCCCCCCCCCAAAAAAAAAAAAAAAGACTAACTTAAAACTTAAGAAAGCATAGATAGGGCCAAGATCCCTCTGACAGGTGATCAGCCTCCAGTGCTTGGAAAGAGGCTTTCTCCTCATCCAGATGCCAGGTTCTCACACTACTTCTTGGACACTTACCAGTGCCCATGGACACCATGGCCATTGCACTTACCCATTTTACAGATGAAGAAACAGGCCCAGAGCAATAACCACAGTGCTCTTGCCATTCCACTGTGGAGACTCCAGGCCTAGCCAGAGACCCAGACTTGTCGCACTGGTGTGCTGCTGAACCACTTTTACCTCGTGCTCAATGACTGAATTCCTTCCTGCTTCCCTCCCTGTACCCCCAGGGTCCTGGCTCAGGCCATCACCATTGCTTTCTTGCCTGGCTAACCTATCACATGTAACCTGGCCTTCCTAGATTATGTGTGTGCCATGGCCGTGAACATTTTTGTTGAGGCAGCTCTCAGGGCCTTGTGTTAAAGACGGACAGAACTTTCACAGGAAGAGGAAAATGAAAAACCACGCCCACGCCCCGTGTCCCTGCCACGACAACAGGGGGACAGGCAAGAGCACAGGACAGCAGCTGGCCTGCATTAGCACACCCACCAGCTGTGTTGGCCTCTGCTTTCACAGAACTGCCATCAGCTCAGCTTGGGTGTAGGGCCACACAGTAAGGTATCTACCAATACCAGCCTTTTTTTTTTTTTTTTTTTTTTTTTGACAGGCAGTTGGTGAGAGAGAGAGACAAAGGTCTTCCTTTTCCGTTGGTTCACCCTCCCAAACAGCTGCTATGGCTGGCATGCTGTGCTGATCCAAAGCCAGGAGCCAGGAGCTTCTTCCGGGTCTCCCACGTGGGTGCAGGGCCCAAGCACTTGGGCCATCCTCCATTGCACTCCCGGGCCACAGCAGAGAGCTGGACTGGAAGAGGAGCAACTGGGACAGAATCTGGTGCCCCAACCGGGACTAGAACCCGGAGTACCAGTGCCTCAGGTGGAAGATTAGCCTAGTGAGCCGCGGTGCCGGCCAAAACCAGTTGTTTTTTATGATGTTTACATTTTGTGATGGCAATATCATTTTCAAGATCATTTTTCTGGAGGCAAACTGAGAACGAGCTGAGAAAGTTCCAGCTTTGGGGAATCTTTTCAGGCCTCTGTCTCCCTTGTCTAAGAGGAAGGATGCTCCCACCTCCCAGACTGTGTGGACATGCCCTCCAGCCTTTCACAGCTAGCTCCATCAGCCCAGTCTTGAGACAGAGGGTCAGCACTGTCACCTGGAGATGGAGTTCTGTGTATACCAAAGCACAAGCTGGACACATTGCTCATTTTCATCCACTTATTTTTCCAAGATCCCAAATTAGAATTGTAGCCTTTTCAAAACCTAGTTTCTGTTAAGGGTTATAATGTGCTATTGTTATATTCTAAATAAATTCTACAACCATAGCTATCTGAAAAGAAACACAATTTACTGATAAAGGTAACCAAAACTCAGGGCAATCAGGGCACTTCCTAGAAGTTCACTCTGAGGGCCAAATTCATTTTACAATTTTACAATTATATTTTGCAAATGAGCTTTACTTTCCAGTATCTCAGTGACAAGAGTTTACCAGTGTGATTCCATTAAAAAAAAAAAAAAAACTAGATACAATTAAAGTACACAATCCATCAGTGTTTAACTATACTCAGAGTTGTGCAACCATCACCTTCCCCACCCCTTCAAAAGGCCCAGCAGTCACTCCTTATTCTCCCCAGTCACTGGCAATCAACCACTAGTCTATTTTCTATCTTGATGGGTTTGTCTATTCTATACATTTCCTGTAAACGGAATCTCATAATATGTGGTCCTCTTTATTTAGCTTCTTTCCTTTAGCTTTACCCATACTGTAGCATACAAACACTTTACTCATTTTTATGGCTGAATAATATTCCACTGTATGTATAAGCCAATTTTGTTTATCTATTCTTTGATGACCATTCAGGGTGTAACTATCTTTTGGTTATTTTGAATAATGCTGCTTTAAACAAGTCCCTGTTCTATTCTTTTGAAATTCCAAAGAGTGGAATTCCTGAGTCATATGATAACTTTACATTTAACTTTTAAAAAATAGTTATTTGAAAGAGCGGCAGGCACCATGGCTCAATAGGCTAATCCTCCACCTGTGGTGCTGGCACACTGGGTTCTAGTCCCTGTTGGGGTGCCAGATTCTGTCCTGGTTGCCCCTCTTCCAGTCCAGCTCTCTGCTGTGGCCAGGGAGTGCAGTGGAGGATGGCCCAAGTGCTTGGGCCCTGCACCCGCATGGGAGACCAGGAGAAGCACCTGGCTCCTGGCTTCAGATCAGCGTGGTGCGCTGGTTGCAGCGCGCTAGCTCCAGTGGCCATTGGAGGGTGAACCAATGGAAAAGGAAGACCTTTCTTCTGTCTCTCTCTCCTACTGTCCACTATGCCTGTCAAAAAAAAAAAAAAAAAAAAGAAAGAAAAAAGAAAAGAAAGAGTGATAGGCAGATGTACTTGCTGGTCTGTTCCCCAAATGGCTGCAATGGTGGGGGCTGGGCCAGGCCAAAGGCAGGAGCCCAGAATTCTGTTTATTTCTCCCAAGCACTTGGACCATCTTCTATTGCCTTTCCAGGTGCACTTGCAGGAAGCTAGATTGGAAGCCAGGTGGCCAGGACTCAAACTGGAGCTCTGATGGGATGCAGGTGTTGTAAGTGGTGGCTTAACCTGCTGCATCACAATGCCTGCCCCTGGGTTGAACTTCGTGAGGAGCTACCAAACTGATTCTTACCAGCAGTATACAGGCAGTGGTCACTTCTCTCATGACTATTAATGATGTGCTTATAGGCAATTTGCATATTTTTTGGAGAAATGTTTATTCAAGTCCTTTGCCCTTTTAGTTATTTAGTTGGTAAAATATATTTTAGACACAAATCCCTTATCAAATAGTCAACTGATTTTGACAAAGGTAGAAAAGCATTTCAATAGCAGAAGGACAGCCTTTGCAACAAATGATGTTGGTGCATTTACACACTCACAGGCATCAAAAGTGCAGGCAACCTAAGCATAAGCAACCAAAGAAAAATACTGATAAACTGAATGTTATCAAGTTTAACAACTTTTGTTAGCAAATCCTCCAGAAGAATGCAAAGATGGAAGAAAATATTTGCAAACCTTTTTATTTTGCAGGCTTTTTATTACTGATTTTCAAGTGTTCTTTAATATATTCTGCATACTAGCCACTTATCAGATGTAAGATTTTTAAGTATTGTTTCCCTGTGGGTTGTTTATTCACTTTTAAAAAAAAGATTTATTTATTTATTTGAAAGTCAGAGTTACAGAGAGAGAAGGAGAAGCAGGGAGAGGGAGGGAGAGAGTCTTCCATCCACTAGTTTACTCCCCAATTGGCCACAACAGCAGGAGCTGCGCCGATCCAAAGCCAGGAGCTTCCTCCGCGTCTCCCATGTAGGTGCAGGGGCCCAAGGACTTGGGCCATCTTCTACTGCTTTCCCAGGCCATAGCAGAGAGCTGGATCAGAAGTGCAGCAGCTGGGACTTGAACTGGAGCCCATATGGGGATGCTGGCACTGCAGGCAGCGGCATTACCCACTATGTCATAGTGCCAGCCTCTATTTACTTTCTTGATAATGTTGTTTGAAGCACAAAACTTTGTAATGTTGGAGTTCAATTTATTGTTTTTTCTTTGGTTGCTTATGCTATTTGTGTCCTAATCCAAGGCCATGAAGATTTGTATACCTTTGTTTACTTCTGAGTTCATATCTGAGAACCCATTGCTTAATCCAAAGCCTTGGAGAGATTTATATACCTTTGTTTACTTCTAAGAATTTTATACTCTTAGCTGATACATTTAGGCCTTTAATTTTTGAGTTAATTTTTGTATATGGGGTTGAGTAGGGGTCCAAATTCATTCATTTGCATGTAGACATCCAGCTGTTACAGGACCATTTGTTGAAAGGACTATTCCCATTGTTTTGATACCTTTGTTGAAAATCAGTTGGCTGTAGATGCTTGGATTTATTTCTGGACTTGCAATTTTATTCCATTGATCTATATGTCTATCCATGTGCCAGGGTCAAAGTGTCTTAAATACTATTTCTTTAAAGTAAGTTTTGAAAGTGGGCAGTGTTAGTTAAGTTTTGAAATTGGGAGGTGTTAGAACTTTACTCTCCTTTTTTTTCTTCCCCTCAAGATTATTTTGGCTACTCTGGGTCCCTTATATTGCTATACAGATTTTAGGAATCACATTGTTTAAAAAAATTTATTTATTTGAAAGGCGGGTAGGGGAGGCAGGGAGAGAGAGGGAGGAAGAGACAGAGAGATATCTTCCATGAGCTGGTTCACCTCCCAAATGGCTACATTTGGGTCAGTCTGCAGCCAGGAGCTTCCTTTGGGCCTCCCCGTGGGTTTAGGCACCCAAGCATTTGGGTCATCTGCTGCTGCTTTCCCAGGCCCATTAGCAGGCAGCTGGATTGGAAGTGGAGCAGCTGGGACTCAAATGGGCACCCATATGGGATGCTGGCACTGCAGGCAGCAGCTTTATCTGCTACATCTTAGTCCTGGCCCCAGGAATCACATTTTTTTTTTAAAAAAAGAAAAGACAGCTGGGATTTTGATAGAGATTTTGATTATATAAATCCTTTGGGGGAAATACTGCCATCTTAACATCAACTCTTCTAATCCATGAACTTGGGATATCTATTCATTTAGGTCTTCTTTAATATCTTTCAGTAATGTTTTTCAGTTTTTAGCATACAAATCTGAGCTTTTGTTAAATTTATTCCTAAGTATCTTATTCTTCTTGATGGTATTTAAGTAGAATTAATTTATTTTCAGATCGTTCACTGCTAACCTATAGAAAAACAACTCATTTTTATATATGATTCTTACATCTTAGAAATTTGTTGAAGTCACTTAATAACTCTCATATTTTTGTGGATTCTTTGGTTTCTCATATTTATAAAACCATGCCATCTGCAAATAGATAGTTTCACTTCTAATCTGAATAAAAGTGGTAAGAGTTGGCATCCTTATCTTGTTTCCCATCTATTTTTTTAATTAAAAATTTTATTTGAAGGAGGGTAGAGGATGGAGAGGGAGAGAACACATAGATCTTCCATCCACTGGTTTACTTCAAATGCTCACAATGGCTGGGGCTGGGTTAGACCAAGGCCAGGAGCCAGAACTTGATCTGTGTCTCCCATGTGGGTGGCAGGAACCAAGTATTTGAGTCTTCATTGATGTTCCCCAGGGTGCACATCATTAGAAAGCTACAACTGGAAGCAGAGCTGGGACTCAGCATTCAAGTGGCATCTTACCCAGTGTGCCAGACTATACAGGTGCCTGTTCGAGACCCAGCTGCTCCACTGCTGATCCAGCTCTCTGCTATGGGAAAGCAGTAGAAATAGCCCAAGTCCTTGGGCCCCTGCACCCATGTTGGAGACCCAGAAGAAGCTCCTGGCTTTGGATTGGCCCAGCTTCAGCCACTGTGGCCATTTAGGGAGTGAAGATCTCTCTCTGCCCCTGTAACTGCCTTGCAAATAAATAAATAAATATATTTAAAAAAAAAAAAAAAGTCAGCAGCATCACCAATTGATGGCATCTGCAGAAGAAAGCTCGGTCAAGTCACACAAAATCAACTTTTTTTTTTTGCAGCTGGGGAACTACATCTGTGGAGGCAGCAAAAGGCATCATGATATATTTGCTATAGACTAAAGCATTCTCTCTTCACACACAGAAGTCAGATGACCTGCCCATTATAATTAACTTTTTAAAAAATTATTTATTTATTTATTTGAAAGGCAGAGTTACAGATCTATCTACCTATCTATCTATCGATCAATCGAGAGACAGACAGACAGGGAGAGAGGTCTTCCATCTGCTGGTTCACTCCTCAAATGGCCACAACAGCCAGAGTTGCGCCTATCTGAATCCAGGAGCTTCTTCTGGGTCTTCCACACCAGTGCAGGGGCCCAAGCACTTGGGCCATCTTCCACTGATTTCCCAGGCCAACAGCAGAAAGCTGGTTTGGAAGAGGAGCAGACAGAACATAAACCAGTGCCCACACGGATGCCAGTGCTGTAGGCAGAGGTTTAGCCTACTACACGACAGCACTGGACCCTATAATAAACTTTCTTAAACCTCAATTTCTATAAATGCAAAATAGGGAATATTATTTACCTTGTCTAAATGTTTTAAAGTGAGCTCTCTTGCTTCTAAGGTCATTATATATGAATAAATGGGCATCTTGATGATCTTGTCACCTTGCGCATGTGATTCCATGTACCTTATTCCATATGTAAAACAAGTCCTAGGTAAAAATGGTTTTATAGTGACCACAGCATGTACAAGAGGACTTCAAAAAGTTCATGAGAGGCTGGCATCGTGACCTAGCAGATAAAGCTGCTGCCTGGAATACTGGCTCATCCCAAATGAGCACGTGTTTGTGTCTTGGCTGCTCCACTTCTGATCCAGCTCCGTGCTAATGGCCTGGGAAAAGCAGTGGAGGATGGCCCACATACTTGGGCCCTGCTACCCACATGGGAGACCTAGAGGAAGCTCCTGGCTCCTGGCCTCAGCCTGGCTCAGACCTGGCCACTGTGGCCATCTGGGGAGCCCTCCTCTCTCACTTCTGTAGCTCTTTAAAAAAATAAATAAATCTTAAAAACGAAGTTCATGGAAAAGTAGAATTAAAAGATGAAAATTTAAAAATATGAATTTTCTCAACATAAGTTCCATCAAGTTCAAGGCACTTTTATAAGCAATGACAACATTCATTTGGTCTATCCCTAAAGAACTGAGGGTCCTGGGCTGGCGCTGTGGCGTAGCAGGTAAAGCCGCCGCCTGCAGTACCGGCATTCCATATGGGCGCTGGATTGAGTCCCAGCTGCTCCACTTCCGATTTAGCTCTCTGCTATGGCTTAGGAAAGCAGTAGAAGATGGTCCAAGTGCTTGGGCCCCTACAACCATGTGGAGATCCTGAAGAAGCTCCTGGCTTCTGGCTATGGATCGGCACAGCTCCGGCTGTTGCGGTTAATTGGGGAGTGAACCAGCGGATGAAAGACCTCTCTCTCTCTCTGCCTCTCCTTCTCTGGGTAACTCTGCCTTTCAAATAAATCTTAAAACAAAAAACAACAAAAAAAAAACACTGAAGGTCCTGATAATTTAACCATGTCAATGCAGTCTTTTTTACATTATTAACTGAAGAAAACATGAGTGCACTTAAAGTTTTTTAAGATTAGAAAACAAAAAGAAGTTCAACTCAAGATTGTAAGGTGGATGCCTAACAATTTTCCACTGAAACTCACAAAACTGCCTGTTGAATGACAGGAATGAGTAGAAGCACTGTCATGGTGGAAAAGCACTCTCTGGTGAAGCTTTCCTGGGCATTTTTCTACTACAGCTTTGGCTAAGTTTCTCAAAACAGTCTCCTAATAGGCAGATGTTGTCATTCTTACACCCTTCAGAAAGTCAATGAGAAAAATGAACTGAGCATCCCAAAGTCTGTTGCCAGACCTCAGCTCCTGACTGGTCCACCTTTGCTGTGAATGGACAACTCTCATCTCTTAACCACCATTGCTTTCGTTGTGCTTTGTCTTCAGCATCATACTGGTAAAGCCATGTTTCTTTTCTTGTTATAATTTTTCAAAGAAATGCTTCAGGATCTTGATCCCACTTGGTTGAAATTTCCATCAAAGTCCTGCTCTTGGGGGCACAGCATTGTGGTGTAACAGATTAAGCTGCCACCCCATATAGGCACGGGTTCAAGTCCTGGCTGCTCCATGCTAATATGCCTGCAAAAGCAGCAGTAGATGGCCCAAGTCCTCAGGCCTCTGCGCCCATGTAAGACTGAGAAGGAGCCCCTGGCTCCTGGCATCGTTCTGGCCCAGCCCCAGTCGGTGCGGCCATTTGGGGAGTGAACCAGCAGATGAAAGATTGCTCTCTCTCTCTCCTCCCCTCTCTCTGTAACTCTGCCTTTCAAATAAATAAAATAAATCTTAGGGGAAAAAAAGTTCTGTTCTTGACTTCTAAGTGTAACAGTTTTGGCACCCACTGGGCAGAAGGCTTTTTCTACTTGAATGTTTCAGTCAGAATTGTGTAAACTGAACCACTGAGATGTCCAGGTGTTGCCTATTGTTTCTATCCTTAATCATCAGTTCTCATCAACTAGGGCACAAGCAAGATTAATGTCTCTCTTGCAAATGGATATAAATGGTGTGCTGACTGTGGGCTTCATCTTCACCCTTGTCTTATCCCTTAAAACATTTTTAATGATGATTTCTTTGAGGCATTTTCTGATCAACTTTTTAGAAGCATCGATGATTTCACTATGCTTATGCCTAAGCTTCCATAAATTTCATGTCTGTTCTTGCTTCAATTTTAGAATTCGCGTTGCACTAATATGGCTCTTTTCACACTGATGTCTTAGCTTTCTTTAATTTATTTATTTTATTTGACAGGCAGAGTTAGACAGTAAGAGAGACAGAGAAAAAGGTCTTCCTTCTGTTGGTTCACCCCCCAAATGGAGCCAGGTGCTTCCTCCTGATCTCCCTTGCGGGTGCAGGGCCCAAGCACTTGGGCCATCCTCCACTGCCTTCCTGGGCCACAGCAGAGAGCTGGCCTGGAAGAGGAGCAACCGGGACTAGACCCCGGCGCCCATATGGAATGCCGGTGCTGCAGGCGGAGGATTAACCAAGTGAGCCACAGCACCGGCCCCGTCTTAGCTTTCTTAATGCCTCAGACTAGATCTTGTTTAAACACTTTGTAACAAGTTAATATGAAGTTATTTTGGTGCAAAAAATTAAAATCCATGCAGAGTCTCTTCATAAGTTAGTATTTTCCACAAACTTTTTTATTTTTTTGCCCTGTGAGGTTTTAAAAATATGTCTGATAGTTACGAGTAAAACATGTAACATTATCTGATGGGATTTTTTTTTAAACACATATAGGTGTAATATGACATCTCTTGCATAAGGTGGGCAGTAGGGAAAGGGATCTAAGAGAGTAAGGTTTCAGCATGTCAACTGAAGTGCTAAAAAGTTGATTCTAAATTAATTATTTTATAATCCTTATACAGCAATCATTAAAGTCATATAAAGAAATAAAGTATAAACAACCACAATAAATTAAAATAGTTTAATAAAAGAATGTTCAAATAACCCAAGATAAGACAAGAAAGGGAAAGAGAATAAAAGAGAGGGAAAAGCACAAGACAAACAATAAAATGGTAGATCAATTCTAAACCAATCAGCCATTGCACTAGATGTAACAAATACACCAATTAAAAGAGATATTAGGGGAAACCATTTTGCCTAGCAGTTACAATACTAGTTAGGATGCCGGTATCCTATATTAGAGTGCCTGGGTTCAATTCCCAGCTCTGGTTCCCAATTCCAACTTCCTGCCAATGCAGATCCTGGAATCCAGGTGATGGCTAAAATGGTTGGGTCTACACTATCGGTGTGGGAGGCCTGGATTGGGGTCTCAGCTCCAGTCTTTGGCCCCCTTGCTGTTGTGGGCATTTATGGAGTGGGCAGCAGATACGAGATCTTTCAATCTGGATTTGACTCTCCCTCTCAAATGCATTAAATAAATTAATAAAAAAACCCACATATTCGCAGACTGGGTTAAAAAAATGATCCAACTATATTCTGTCTATAAGAACACTCCAAATAAAATTATATAGGTAGATTGAAAATAAAGGGGGGGGGGCAGGTGTTGTGGCACAGTGGTTTAAGCTGCTGCTTGGGAAGCCAGCATCCCATACTGAAGTGCTGGTTTGAGTCGCAGCTACTCCATGCTTCTGATCTAGTTTCCTGCTAAAGTGCCTGGGAGATAGCATTTGATAGCTTAAGTGCTTGGGCCCCTGCTACCCCTGTGGAAGACCCTGATGGAGTTCCTGGCTCCTGGATTCAGCCTGGCCTACCCTTGGATGTTGTGGACACTGGGAAGTAAACCCAAGGATGGAAGATCTGTCTCTCTCACTCTGTCACTCTGCTTTCAAATAAAAAATAAATAATAAAGAGAAGGATGGAAAAAGATAATCACACACAAACTAGAGTGGTTATATGATTATCTGGCAAAAGAGAATTACCAGGGATTAAGAGAGATGTTGATAAGCACATCATATTCACCAAGAAAACATAAAAATCCTAAATATGTACACATCTAACAATGAGGCTTCCAATAAAACTACAAAGACATAATGTGTTCATAGTTCAGAAGACTCAACATGGTAAAGGTCATTTCTTTCCAAATGGATTTATAGATTTAATGCAGTACTAATAAAAAAAATCCCAGCAATTTTTTTTTGTAGATATAGACTAGCTGATATTACAATTTACATGACAAGGGGGAAGGAACTAGACTAGTGCTATGGTTTAAATATGGTTTATTCCCACCAAAACTCTGTGTTAAACTCATCTCTGCCTGAGATTCCAGCATCCCATATGGGCAAGCATTCAAGTCCTGGCTGCTCCATTTCCAATCCAGCTTCCCCACTGCATGCCTATGAAGACAGTGGAAGATGGCTCAAGTACTTGGGTCCCTACCATCTAGACCTGGATGGAATTTCAGGCTTCTGGCTTTGGCCTAGCTCAGCCCAAGCCACTAAGGCCATTTGAGGAGTGAACCAGTAGAAGGACGCTAACTCACTTGTTCTCCCCCAACCCACTATAATTCTGCCTTACAAATAAATACATCTTTAAAAAAGAAAACCCTCATGTTCAGACTCAGTCCTCAATAGGTGTTGAAAGATGGTGGGACCTTTAAGAGGTGGGCCCAGTGGGAGACAAGTAGATTATAGGGTTCTACCCTCATGAATAGATTAATGTCATTCTCAGGAGACTGGTTTAGTTTTCTTGTTATTGGATTAGATCTTCTAGGGATGAGTTAGGATTCATGAGACTGGCTTAGTGCAAAGAGTAAATTGTTAGAAAGCTGATCAGCCCTCCCTCTGTCTCTCTCTGGCCATGTGACTTCTGTTCTGCACGCACCTACTTCCTTTCTGCTTTTCTGCTGTGCATTGAGCAACAAGTGGCTCTCACCAGAAGCTGAGCAGATGCTTCTGGACCTCCAGAGCCTTGAGTTAAAATAAACCTTTTCCCTTTACAAGTTATTCAGTCTTTTGTTACAGCAACAGAATACAGACTAAGACAACTAGCTAAAACAATTTTGGAAAAGAATAAAGTTGGAAGAATCATGCTAGTTGATTTTAAGACTTCCTATAAAGATATAGTAATCAAATGTAGTTATTAATGAAGGGGTAGGCACATAAATCAAGGGAGCAAAACAGAGAATCCATATGTCATAAAATATGTCCAAATAATAAAAGAAATTCAATGAAGAGAAAAACTACTCACCAAGCTGGGGCTACTGTGCTGAACAAACTGCAAATGGCTAGAGTCAGCAATATTGGAATTGGTGGGTGCAGCTGGGATACTGACTCTGATAATGATGAAACACTGTGCACTTACTTAATTCACAGTGTCCAAAGTAATGGGTCAAACCAATAAAGAAGACTTCCGTTCCTGACAAACCTGGTTATGCTGAACATAGTAATGTATGTTAAGAGTTTACTCTATTTACGGTCATCAAAAAGAAGTCAATTAGGAAAAACATCACATTCTATTATTTCATGTTAATTTTGGCCATGTGTCCAAATTGAATTTTGGAAAAGTTAAAAATCAAACAGTAATTGATGCTTGAGTTTAACCCAAAGTTAGGTCTAAAGTTCTATTAAACATAATAAATCAACTCTGATGAAAAATATGTAGAAAAACCACAGGAACAGTAGATGATTTCAAAGTGTTTTAAAATAATGTATTTTTATTATTCAAATAACTAGTTTATTTGAGCAGCTTTGAAGCAAGATAAGACTATATAAAACACAGATATATACCTTTCCATATTCTTACTTTAAATATCAATTAAAAATAGAAGAAAGAGAAGAGTAACATAAATAAAAGTTCTGAACACTTAAAATTAGAGGTAACATAAAGACTAGAATTAAAAAGAACCTTGTAGACTATAGGTCTTAGGGTATACAGTATGATACACAGATTCAAGTTTGTAGTTAAGTCACAAAGTGTAACACAGTGAACTCCTGTGAACCAACTGTGCAACTTAAGCGCTAAATGATCCTAAGGATCCATTTGTCTACCTATGTGTTCTTCTCCTATTCCATTCCTCTACCTCACCTCCCTAACCTCATTCCCCATGAAATAATCACTGCCTTTTCTGCACCCATTATAATGTAAGAAGGGAAAAATTTGGAACATACTCAAGGGTAAAATTAAAAATTCATCTTGATTATACAACCTAATGTACATTTATCTCCTAGTCATACAGTATGAACAGGAAGCAGCATTCCTGCAACAAGGGAATCTTACATTGTTGCCACTTCTATTAAAAATGGTATCTTCAGAACCTTCACAATCGATTTCTTTGTGACCCCATCCTCAAATATTCTATTAAGCTGATCAAAATAAGCCTGCTTTTTTCAACTTCCTAAAGTAAAGGTATTTAAACATACCTTAGCACCCCAATATTGGAAAACGGCTCAAGAAAGGTTAAAATATTTGTGACTTACCTCATGTAAATTCAACTCTTTTACTTTCTCTTTTAATATAACCTGTAAGACAAAAAAATTTCTTATGCTCATCTAAACATGTAATTTAAAACATTCCTTAATAATCCTCACAAATATTTGTCTTTTATGTAGACAGTTCACTTCCCTCACATTAAACATTTCAAACTCTTTTACTGTTTGAGACAGAACATTTTAGCAACTTTTTTTCAGCTTGAGCAATGAGGCCATATTCTGAAACATTCTCTGAAATGTGAAGTAATGCTATAACTAGTACTGAAACAGTATTTTACACTTTGTGTTTCTGTGTGGGTGCAAACTGATGAAATCTTTACTTAATATATACTGAATCGATCTTCTGTATATAAAGATAATTGAAAATGAATCTTGATGTGAATGGAATAGGAGAGGGAGCGGGAGATGGGAGGGGTCTGAGTGGGAGGGAAGTTATGGGGGGGGGAAGCCATTGTAATCCATAAACTGTACTTTGGAAATTTATATTTACTAAATAAAAGTTTAAAAAATTAAAAAAAAAGATGAATCACACAGAGTCTAAGTCAAGGCAATTTTTAATTATACTCTAAAATTCATAGAGGAACATAATGTAAACTCAATCATGGACATACAAGGGACTGCATTTTAAGTTGTGGCTAACTGAAACCAAGATATATCAATGGAATTCTACTTCTCAGGGTAAAACTCTTGTTTTCTTTGCTGGGTAGGAAAAAATCCTTCTAGGCTTAGATTGTTTCCAAAGAACATTTTCTAGAAGGTTGTCCAAATTGTTTTTTTAGTGTTACAAAGATAACTTGCAAACATTCAACAAAATTACCTAACCCTTGCAGTTTGCATTTTCTCCAATTCTATGAAGTGTCAAGGACTGAAGATTGCTCTATAATCCATAGGCATTTTGTTCTGGCTTGAGAAAAATAAACTTTGAGACAAAAGGAAAGATTAAAAAAAAAAAAAGATCCAAATAAGCTGAAGGGGTAAAAAAAATAAAAAGCTAAGGACAGCAAAAAAATTCACGCTCAGGGTCAAAAGAAAATTGAGGAAAATCTAGGCTCATTGTTTAGTGTCAGTGGTAAAATGTTCATGAATGACACATGAATAAAAAACTTGAGTTTCAAGAAGAGCTAAATTTACTGACTTAAACAACAAACCAGTGAAGGGTAGACAGCCAACAGTTATGTGACTGCTGGAGTGTGACTTGAACTGAGAGTTTAAGCACACAAGGGATAGATGAGCTCGCTGTATGCAGCTGGTCATTTCTGAGGAACTGATGGAGAAGAGGGGGGAGATATCCACTTAATGGGGTTTCTGAATTGCACGAGGTTAAAAACCACTTTGAGGATTACAATCCATACATTTCTCTTTAGCAAAGTGTTGGCTCAAGTTCCTGTAAAATTATAACATCTGAACTTTCTACAGCTTCAAATAATTCTCAGGAGAGAAAAGAATATTTGAGAAAATTAAGTCGATCCATTTTTACTACAAATGAAACACTAAAAGGAATATGAGTAAACCCAGCCCTGGTTTAAAAAGTAAGTGGAAATAGAGAGTTCTCAGTTTTGGTGGAAAAAATGTGATCAAAGACAATCTAAATAAAATTTCTCACCTGTTTATAGGCATAAAATTCTTTGTGTGCTTGATGTCTTAGCCTAAAAGATAGAAATAAGCAATGCAATATTGAAATTTCAAATATAGTAACTGGAAAAAGCTCTGCTGAGTTCTTATATTAGTTTATATCATTTATAGTTTAAAATACAGAATATTTATCCTGGAATACACCCAAATGACATATTTCTTACTATGATGTGAAAAAGTGCTCAGTACTTAAATGTAAATTCTACTGAAACTGTATTAAAACGAAGCCTCAATACAACATTTTAATGAGGCTAACTGAATCTTCTTATACTGATAGTCCACTGTTTCATCAATAGTATATCAAATTTCTTAATTGAAAAACTAAATATAACATCCATTAAAGTAAAAAACTTGAACAGCTCACAAATTTTAAAAATGTTATATTCCAGTGCAACCACACTTATTGATACAGAACATTTCTATTATCTCTGAAGTCTCTGAAATGATGCCTCTCAATAACTATCCACTCTCCTGACTTTATCATTGTAGATTCACTATGTCTGTTTTTGAGCTTTCAAATGTGCGCATGTGTTCTTTTGTATTTGGCTTCTTTCTGTTCACAATGCCTTGTGACAGTTATGTATATTGTTGTAGTCATTCTGTCTTTTGAATGCCATATAGTCCCCCAGTGTCTGAATATAAGGCAATGAATCCATTCTACTGTGGATGAATATGTAGTTTAATTCCAGTTTTAGGCTATTATCAATAAAACTGCTACATAAATTCTATACCTTTCAGTAGATACACATGTCTGTTGGACATATAGCTAGAACAGCTGATTCAAAGTGCTTGTGCCGGCCGGCGCCGTGGCTCAATAGGCTAATCCTCCGCCTTGCAGCGCTGGCACACTGGGTTCTAGTCCCGGTCAGGGCGCCGGATTCTGTCCTGGTTGCCCCTCTTCCAGGCCAGCTCTCTGCTATGGCCAGGGAGTGCAGTGGAGGATGGCCCAAGTGCTTGGGCCCTGCACCCGCATGGGAGACCAGGAGAAACACCTGGCTCCTGCCTTCGGATCAGCGCGATGCGCCGGCCGCAGCGTGCCGGCCGCGGTGGCCATTGGAGGGTGAACCAACGTCAAAGGAAGACCTTTCTCTCTGTCTCTCTCACTGTCCACTCTGCCTGTCAAAAAAGAAAAAAAAAAGTGCTTGTGCCAATTTCTACCCCTATGAATAGTTCAAGAGCATTCTAATGGTTCTACATCTTTGACTTTGCTTGGCAGGTTCAATTAAAATTTTTTTAATGGAAATGAAGTCCAATTTAACAACATTTCCCAATTAGTTTAATTTTGTGTCCACTTAAAGAAATCTTTGCCTGTCCCAAGGTTATGAAGATAACCTCTTAAATATTATGAAAGTAATTTGTTTTTTACGATTATTTTTAGGACTATGAGCTACCTGAAATTGGTCAAGAATATTTTTTAGTCCCAACTGTATTTTCATCCGACTCATCATTATTTATGGACAAGACCTTCCTTTCCCCATTGCATTGCACTGGCAAGTCTGTTATAAATCAGGTATATCCAATATGTAGGTCTATTTCTATAAAGAGTCTGTTCCATTAGTCTGCCTATTCTGGTATACTGGGTTGAACAGTGTCCCCTCAAAACACCACGTCGAACCAGAACCCCTGTAATCTTATTTGAAAATAGCATCTTTTCAGACTATTGATTAGGATGAGGTCATATAAAATTAGGGTAGAGCCTACATGAACTTTGGTACCCTTAGAAGAGGAGAGGACATACAGATAGAGCGAAGAAGGCCCTGTAAAGGCAGAGGCATGCACTGAAATGCTGCAGCTAAAACCAAGCAATGCCAAGGACTGCTGGTAACTACCAGCAGCTAGGAAGAGGTAAGGAAGAAGCCTTTCCTAGAGCCTTCAGAGAGAACCCGGCCTTCTCAATGTTTTGATTTCAAACTTTCAGCCTTTACAACTGTGAGAGATTAAATTTTTGTTGTTTCCAGTCACCTAATTTGTGATACTTTGTCACAGCAACCTTAGAAACTAAGACACTTTATGTCAATACCATGCTACTGAACTTTTAGTTTGAAATAATTTTAGACTTACAGAAAAGTCACAAAAAGTAGAGTTCACATATAACTTTTTTTTTTTTTTTTTGACAGGCAGAGTTAGACAGTGAGAGAGATAGAGAGAAAGGTCTTCCTTCTGTTGGTTCACCTCCCAAATGGCTGTTACAGCAGGTGCGCTGCACCGATCCAAAGCCAGGAGCCAGGTGCTTCCTCCTGGTCTCCCATGCGGTGCAAGGCCCAAGGACCTGGGCCATCCTCCACTGCTTTCACGGGCCACAGCAGAGAGCTGGACTGGAAGAGGAGCAACTGGGACAGAACCCAGTGCCCCAACTGGGACTAGAACCTGGGGTACCAGTGCTGCAGGTGGAGCATTAGCCAAGTGAGCCACGGTGCTGGCCCACATGTAACTTCTACCAGCTTTTTCAGTGTATACATTTTATAAAGCTATAATTATCAAAACCAAGAAATTAATATTAACATGTTGATATCATTGACATATTAAAAAAATTATAGACCTTAGTTGAATTTCACCAGTTTTCCCACTCATATTCTCTTCCTATCCAGGATCTCACATTCCATCTAGTTATGCCTCTTCTCATGTGACAATTACCTAGTCTTTCCTGTCTTTCAAGATTTTGACCTATTAACTAAGATCACTTGGATTAAGATGCTTATCTCTCTACTTTAAAGTTACAACATTCCCCTTTGTAACTGATATGTATCTTGGAGAGAGATGCTGAAACTATGTAAGTATCTTATTTTTTTCCCTCAAGCTTTTTCCCACCAATACTAGCACCTATCCCACTTACAAAAATTACTGTAGAGTCTGCCTAAAACTGACTTTATAGTTCTCTATTCCTTGCATATTTATTAATTGGAATTCATTCATAAATAAATTTCTTCTTATTTATTCATGTAGTTATATTTTTATATCAGTCTGGATTCATGGAAATCTGTTTTAGTCTATGGGTTATAATTCAATATGATCTCTATTTATTTGATGCTGAAATTAATTTAGGCTTGGCCTTTAGATGTTCATTCAGATGGACTCCTATGTCCTAGCAACATGTCCTCATCCTTATCCATGCATTTCCTTTTTTACTGGCATCAAAAGATGTTCCTGGATCATGCTGTATTTTCTGTGCTCTAGGTTGGAATATAGAATAATATGTTACTGGAGAACAATACTTAGAAAACAAGACATGAGTGTTTGGTGAAAAACACTTATATATATGTTTGTGTGTGTGTGTGTGAGCGTGTGTGTGTGTGTGTGTGTGTGTATGTATATATATATTTGAGAGAAAGAGCTTCAATCTGCTCACCCACTCCCTCAGTGCCCACAAAGGCCTAGGCAGGACTGAGACTGAAGCCAGGACCCAGGAACTCAATCCAGGTCTCCCACATGGATGGCAGGAACCAAAACACTTGCCCCATCATTGCTGCCTCCCACAGTCCACCCTATCAGGAAGCTAGAGTCAAGAGCCAAAGGTAGGCCTCAGAAGCAGGCAAAATTACGCTGGCCTCATATGAGTTACAGTGTTGAAGAAACAACTCTTTCCCCATTGAATGATTCTGGCACCCTTGTTGAGTATCAATTTGCCATACATATTTGGGTTTATTTCTTAACTCTCAATTCTATTTCTTTGGTTTATATGTTTATGCCAGAACCACAATGTTTTTATTAGTGCTTTGTAGGAAGTTTTGAAATCAGAAAGTGTGAGCCCTTCGCATTTGTTTTCTTTTTCAATATTGTTCTATTTGGGATTCCTTGCAGTTCCAAAGCAATTTCAGGACTCGTTTTTTTCTATTTCTGCAAAAAAGGCCTTGGAGTTTTGGTAGGGATTTCACTGAATCTACAGATTGCTTTGGGGAGTACTGCCAACTTGATAATATTAAGTCTTCCAACCCAGGAATACGGGATGTTTTTCCATCTATTTAGATCTTTTCTAATTTCTTTTAGCAATGTCTTGCAGTTTCCAGTGTACACGTCTTTTACCTATTTGGTTAACTTTATACCAACAAATTTTTAGCATCTTTTTTGCTATTGTAAATGGAATTGTTTATTTCCTTTTCAGACTGTTGGTATACAGAAACAACTAATTTTTGTATGTTGATTGTGTACTCTGGAAGTTTGCTTATTGCCTCTAGGACCTTTTTTTGGAGTATTCTATGGGTTTTTCTTTATATGGAATCATATAATCTGCAAACAGAGTTAGTTTTACTTCTTTCCCATTGATTGTCTTCTGTTTCTTTTTGTTGCCTAAGTGCTGTGGATAGAACTTTCAGTACAATGTTAAATAGCATCAATAAACTGAGCATCCTTGTCTTGTTCCTGAGCTTAGGGAAAAAGCTTTCAACCTTCCCCACTATGATTTTGCTGTGTGTTTTTCACAAATGCCTTTTCATGGTACACTTTATTTTTTTTCTATGAATCTATGTAATTCACCTAAAGTTTTAAATTTATGGCATAAATATTTAACATTCTTTGTGATTTTTTTAAAGATTTATTTATTTTTTTTACTTGAGAGTCAGAGTTACAGAGAGAGAGAAGAAGCAGAGAGAGAGAGAGAGAGAGAGAGAGAGAGACAGAGACAGAGACAGAGAGAGAGGGGTCTTCCATCTGATGGTCCACTCCCCAATTAACCGAAACAGTCGGAACTGTGCCAATCCAAAGCCAGGAACCAGGAGCTTCCTCTGGGTCTCCCACATGGGTGCAGGAGCCCAAGGACTTGGGCCATCCTCTACTGCTATCCCAGGCCATAGCAGAGAGCTAGATTGGAAGTGGAGCAGCCGGGATTAGAACCAGTGCCCATATGGGATGCTGGCACCTCTGGCCAGGGCATTAACCGGCTGTGCCACAGCGCTGGCACCTCTTTGTGATCTTTTAATGCTTATAGGATTTGTAGTAATGTTCTCCTTTTCATCTTGGATATAAGTAGTTTATGTTTCTTTTTCCCTGATAAAATTGATAAATGTCTAGAAAACTTATTAACCTTTCCCAAGAACCAGCTTTTGGTTTTGATGATTTTCTTTTTGTTTTTAACGAAGTGTGTAACTTTTTAAGATTTTATTTGACAGGTAGAGTTACAGACAGTGAGAGAGAGAGAGACAGAGAGAAAGCTCTTCCCTCCGTTAGTTCACTCCCCAAATGGCCATAACGGCTGGAGCTGTGCTGATCCGAAGCCAGGAGCTTCTTCCTGGTCTCTCACAGCAGAAAGCTGGGCTGGAAGAGGAGCAGCTGGGACTAGAACCGGCACCCATATGGGATGCCAGGCCATAGGCAGGATTAACCTAGTGCGCCAAGGTGCCGGCCCCTTGAGGATTTTCTCTTACATAATTTTTTTCTATTTCATTGATTTCTGTGCTTAGCCATTTTAGTTCTCTCAAAAATTTTATTTGAAAATCAGACAGAGACAGAGATCTCCCATCTGCTGGTTCATTCATTCCCCAAATGCCAGTTACAGTCAGGATGGGCTGGCTGAAGCCAGGAGCCTGGAAATCAATCAGGTCTCACACATGGGTGGCAGAGACCTGGTACTTATGCCAACACCTCTCTCTCACAGGGCATGCTTAGCAGGAAGCTGGAATTGGAAGCAGAGTAGGACATGAACCCAGGCACTCTGATATGGAATGTGGGCATCCTAAGCAGTGTCTTAACTGCTATGCCAAACATCTACTCCAGCTTTTTCCACTTTTCTTTTCTTTTAGGTTTAATTGGTTTTTTTTTTTTTTTTTTTTTTTTTTGACAGGCAGAGTGGATAGTGAGAGAGAGAGAGAAAGGTCTTCCTTTTGCCGTTGGTTCACCCTCCAATGGCTGCCGCGCCGCGCTGATCCGATGGCAGGAGCCAGGTACTTATCCTGGTCTCTCATGGGGTGCAGGGCCCAAGTACTTGGGTCATCCTCCACTGCACTCCCTGGCCACAGCAGAGAGCTGGCCTGGAAGAAGGGCAACCGGGACAGAATCTGGTGCCCCGACCGGGACTAGAACCCGGTGTGCCGGCGTCGCAAGGAGGAGGATTAGCCTAGTGAGCCGCGGCACCGGCCTGGTTTAATTGGCTTTTTTAAAAATTTTCTATTTATTTATTTACTCCACGAAAGGAAAGGTTTTTAATCTCTTTTGTCTTACATGGATTTAAAATTACAAATTTATTAATCATGTAGCTTGAATTTATTAATCATGTAATTCAACTAATCTATAAATGCTAATTGGTTTTTGTCTACTTGTTTTACTTAAAGTATACAGTACATTTTCATATACAGAAATAAGCTCCATTAGAATTCATTAATGAGGCCCGATTTATAACTTTGTTTTGCTTATTTGAAGAATCTTTTAATTGGATCTGTGTATTTTCCCACTGCAGAACTTGCTACTTCTAGCTATAGCATGGATCCCTTAAATGAACTTTACCTTACTGATTACTTGATTACTCCTTTACTTGGAATCCCACTAATTATCTAATATTTTAGATTGCATTTTTTTATTCTGTATTCCTAAATAAATATCTTAAGAAGTACCTGAGAGGGCATGATTAACAATACTGAATTGTGCTGGCGAAAATGAAAAAACCTGTGGAGCTTATGGCCACTATAAATATGTAATCACAATTCTTTGCCCAACTTGCCACACTGCTCTCTAATCTATCCATTCATGCTCAGTATCCTAAGCTTCTAGGTGTTGGCTGTTTCAAACCCTTGTTACCCTATCTCCTCCTCCCCCAACATTTTCTACTCACAGAAAATGCAAGTTGTCAGAGATGTGAGCTCTCTCACCCCCAGCCCTACATACCTACATGAGTATTACTCTACAGACATCCTCACCACCATCTTAGCTGGTAGTCACTGATTGGGACTACTACTGATCTCCTAGTTATGTGTTTTTTCTTAATCTCCATGATTTGTTCTTTCTCACAAACCCTTCATAACTGGCTCAATCTCCTTATATTTATAAAAATGACTAGGTCCCTATCTAAAATAAACAAAACAAAACCCAAACACCGGGGCTGGCACTGTGGTAGAGCGGGTAAAACTGCTGCCTGCAGTGCTGGCATCCCATACGAGCACCAGTTCATGTCCCGCCTGCTCCACTTCTGATCCAACTCTCTGCCATGCATAGGAAAGCAGTAGAAGATGGCACAAGTGCTTGGGCCCCTGCAACTGCGTGGGAGACCCAGAAGAAGCTCCTGGCTCCTGATCAGTGCAGCTCTGGCCATTGGCAGCCAACTGGGAAGTGAACCAGTGGATGGAAGACCTCTCTCTCTCTCTGCCTCTCCTCTCTCTGTGTAACTCTTTCAAATAAATAAATAAATAAAATAAAACACCAAAGTATTTGTTTCTTTAGTAGTTGCCTCTCCTCCACCCAAAGCTAATCTTTTCTTAGCCAAGGTTCTTCGAAGGTTATACTGTTTGTGTTCATTTTCACCCACTAGGCAGGCTTTGCTCCATTATAGTGTGCTTTCCATTATCCCTCTATCCATGCTACTGGAACTTATGGACGGATGTATACCTAATGGTCAAATGTAGTGGGAAGTTTTCAACTCTTACGTTATTGGATCTCCTTGGGAGCAATTGACACAACTGATTTGATCCACTGAAACCCTATTTGTGGGGCATCTGTCATAATTTTCATCACATCTCTAGATACCCTTTCCCAGTCTCTTTTATGGAGTCCTTTTTAAGTATCAATGTTCCCCTAGAATTCTGTCCTGGATTCATTTTATTTCACTATCCACATTATCTCTAGGGGACATTCCTGGCTTCAGTTTTCACCGATTATTACACTGACCTCTTATTTCCAGACCAGACTTGGCTTAAGTTTTAGATTACATATCCAACAGTCTACTAAACATCCTGACTGTTACACAGGAAACTCTGTCCCCACATATCTGAAATGGAATCTGTCATCCTTCCACCCAAAACTTGTCATGTATTTTCTATCTCTGAAGGGATTGCTATCTACCCAGCTGCCTAAGCTGGAAAAATTCTAATTTTCTTTTTTTGAAAGCAGGATAGGGGATAGGGAGGGATATCTTGCATCTACTGGTTTACTCCCATGTCTGTCATAGCCTAGAGGGTTGGGCCAGGTAGAAGCCAGGAGCCAGGAACTCAATCTGGTCTCCCACCTAGGTGACAGGGACCCAACTACTTGAGTCATCACATGCTGCCTTCCAGATATGCATCAGTAAGCAGCTGGAATTGGAAATGGAGCTGAGACTTGAAGCCAAGCACTCCAGTGTAGGATTTGGGTATCCTGCAGTGTCTTTATTGCTGTGCCAAATACCGCCCCACTTCTTAATACCCGATCACCAATTTTATGTTCACTGTCAAATATTTCTTACAATCATAACATTTTCTCTAGCTCTATTGCCATCTTGGTTTAGGACCTCATAATTACTAGTTGGCAACTAAAATTTCTATATTTAGTTTTTTATACACTATATCATACATACGTTTACATATTTCAAAGTTATATGTAGTCCTATAGTGCTAGTAACAAAGAATTAGCAGTCCTTTGTCCCTTTCCCCAGGGATAATTTCTCATCTCATTATTTTAGTATTTACTTCCATGTCTTTAACCAATTTGGTTGTGCTGCTACATTTTGATTTTTTCCTTGACTTTTTTTTTTTAAAGATTTATTTTATCTTATTTGAAACACAGAATTACAGAGGTAGAGAGAGAGGTCTTCCATTAGCTGGTTCACTCCCCAAATGGCTGCAACGGCTGGAGCTGCGCCAATCTGAAGCCAGGAGCTTCTTCCGGGTCTCCCACATGGGTGCAGGGGCCCAAAGACTTGGGCCATCTTGTACTGTTTTCCCAGGCCATAGCAGAGAGTTGGATGGGAAGTGGAGCAGCTGGGACCAGAGCTGGCGCCCATATGGGATGCCAACGCCTCAGGCCAGGGCTTTAACCCACTGTGCCACAGTACTGGCCCCTTCCTTGACTTCTTACTAGGAAAATCATTCATTCACCCAAAAATATTTTTTGAATGCTTTATCTTGTGCCAGGTGTTGTTCTGCATATTTGAGAACATAGTAAAGAGAACAAATATCTATTTGGAGTAGACAAATACCAAATATAAACTATTACCTGACATTATAAAACAGGGTCTCTCCCAACATGGTAAGATGTCCTTTGTGTTCCAGTAGTGCAGGGCTGGGGAAAGTCTGGCCTACGGACTGTATGAGACATGTGAAATCACTTGGTCTGGCCCTGCCAAGGCAATCGTAAATGGGACTTGAAATTAAATAAATCTATAGCAGGCTAATTTTTAACTTAATTTTGTATGGCCTGCAAATGATGTTATAAATATCCAATAGCCCTTGGCAGCAAAAAGGTTTAGCACACTTGCTAAGTAGTGTCTTGTTCATAGCCCTGTCAGTCACAGATTTTATACTAAAATGTTGTTTAAGCTTGTGGCTGATGGTAGGTGTCTTGTTTAGACCTAACCTGTGTTCTCCTATGGTTGATTTTGACTGTGACTGGAGAAATCTCTCTGCATGAGAACAGAGGAGCTTCCTGGGAAGGTGTGGGCTTGAGTAATTTTCTAGGAGCTAAATTCATGGATCTCCAGGATTAACTATAAGACTTTGTGCTGCAGCAGGTAAAGCCGCCGCCTGCAGTGCTGGTATTCCATATGGGCAGTTCAAGTTCTGGCTGCCCCACTTCGGATCCAGCTCTCTACTGTGGCCTGAGAAAGCAGTTGAAGATGGCCCAAGTCCTTGGGCCCCTGAACCTGCGAGGGAGATGCAGAAGAGGCTCCTGGCTTCAGATCGGCGGAGCTCCGGCCGGCTGTGGTGTGACCCAGCAGATGGAAGATCTCTCTCTCTCTCTGCCTCTCCTCTGTGTAACTCTGACTTTCAAATAAATAAATAAATCTTTAAAAAAATCAAGATTTGTCAAATCGGGCCTGGCATTGTGGCATAGCTGATTAAGCCGCCGCTGGTGACACTGGCATCCCATGTGGGCACTGCTTCAAGTCTAAGCTACTCCACTTTCTTTTTTTTTTTTTTTTTGACAGGCAGAGTGGACAGTGAGAGAGAGAGACAGAGAGAAAGGTCTTCCTTTGCCGTTGGTTCACCCTCCAATGGCCGCCGCAGCCAGCGCGCTGCGGCCGGCGCACCGCGCTGATCCGATGGCAGGAGCCAGGAGCCAGGTGCTTATCCTGGTCTTCCGTGGGGTGCAGGGCCCAAGCACCTGGGCCATCCTCCACTGCACTCCCTGGCCACAGCAGAGGGCTGGCCTGGAAGAAGGGCAACCGGGACAGAATCTGGCGCCCCGACCGGGACTAGAACCCGGTGTGCCGGCGCCGCTAGGTGGAGGATTAGCCTAGTGAGCCGCGGCGCCGGCCTAAGCTACTCCACTTTCAATTCAGATCCCTGCTAATGTGTCTGGGAAAGCAGTGGAAGATGGCCCAATTCCTTGGACCCCTATATCCATGTGGGAGATCAGGGAGAAACTCCTGTCTCCTATCTCCTGGCTTCAGCCTGGCTCAGTCCTGGCTGTTGCAGCTGTTTAGGGAGTGCAGCAGTGGATGGAAGATCTTTCTCCCTGTCTCTCCCACTCTCTCTGTAGCTCTGCCTTTCAAATAAATAAATCTTAAAAAAAAGAAGAAAGACTTGTCAAATCTAAATGTACCATTTGATGTTAAAGGTAACAAAGTAAGATCAATAGAAAGGAAAGCTGAGATAATTAAAACTTTCAAAATATTCCTAATGACTAGTAAATAAAATTTAGAAACATTTAAACATCACTAGCTTTCTCAATTAAACTTGATAAATGTTAGCAGACTCCCATTTTTTTTTTTTTTACTTTGTTAGCTTGATTATAAAAAAAGGATAAAATGGGGGCCAGTGCTCTTGTGTAGTGGGTAAGGCCACCACCTGCAGTGCCAGCAGCCCATATGGGCGCCAGTCGAGTCCTGGCTGCTCCACTTTTGATCCAGCTCTCTGCTATGGCCTGGGAAAGCAGTACAAGATGGCCCAAGTCCTTGGGCCCCTGCCCTTGTGTGGGAGACTTGGAAGAAGCCCCTGGCTCTTGGCTTTGGATTTGCCCAGCTCCGGCTGTTGCAGCCATTTGTGGAGTGAGCCACTGTATGGATGCAAGACTTATCTCCCTCTTTGGTTCTGCCTCTCTGTAACTCTGTCTTTCAAATAAATAAATACATCTTAAAAAGGATAAAATTAAGTGCAATGATAATGTATAAAAACTGCTTATCATTTGTAAGTATCTCTTTTTTGCTTAGTTATTAAATGGAATACAAGAAAGTAAAAGGGAGTTTCATAATTTATTTCTCAAAATATTTACAGAATTGGTATATTAATTGGTACATTAATGTTTTTCTTTTAAAAGTTAAAGGTCTACTAATTCTTTGACATAACAGAAACCATAATATGAGGCATCTATTTTAGAATATTTTGTATACTGTAAACCATAACCCTTCCTAATGAAGTTTCTTTAACATTTTATTATACTTTTGTATTGTTTTTGTCCCTGCCCTTTTAGTAATTTGGTTTTAAATTTTAAATCAACGCATTTTTGAGTTAAACAACCATTTTTAGAGGTATTGCCAAAAAAATATCTGGTAGGTCTGAAAAAAAGACCTTTGAGGTTCTGTTTGTGCTATGGTTAATTTTCTAATTTTTTTTTTTCTTGACAGGCAGAGTGGACAGAGAGAAAGGTCTTCCTTTTCCGTTGGTTCACCCCCCAATGGCTGCTGCGGCTGGCGCACTATGGCTGGTACACTGCGCCGATCTGAAGCCAGGAGCCAGGAGCTTCTCCTGGTCTCCCATGTGAGTGCAGGGCCCAAGCACTTGGGCCATCCTCCACTGCACTCCCTGGCCACAGCAGAGAGCTGGCCTGGAAGAGGAGCAACCGGGACAGAATCCGGCTCCCTGACCGGGACTAGAACCCGGTGTGCTGGCGCCGCAAGGCAGAGGATTAGCCTATTGAGCTGCGGCGCCGGCCTAATTTTCTAATTTTTTAAAAAATCCTAAATATCTGTATTTAGCATTTAACTTGAAATTTAAAAAAAAATGCTAAAATATTTATATAGTTATAAAACTAGAAACAAGTATTAGAAAAAGAACTAGAAATACAGATTAAAATTTTTTTTCTCCTGAATCCTATTATTAGCCTCAAGTATTTATTTCCCTGAGCAAAGGCATAAAGTCATAAGCAGTCAACTTTATCTATGAGCTATAAGGAGCTCTTATATTTTGTGAGAATTTTCAGAGAAGACTTCCCATGAAAAATGTAAAATCATTTGCCAGAATATCAGAAACTACACACTAAATTCAATTGACTTTGATTATCAGTTAGTGAATGCCCCCAAACACTGCCATGAATTATTGTTGAAAGATACAATATTTATCTTAATCATAATCATATATTGTACAAACACTAAAAACTATTAGATGTTGAGCTGCCTAATAAAATTCAATTTCCTACTCTTACTCTATAAAGCTCTTTGAACACCACCATATAAAACTTTTATAGTCTCAGTTTTGGCTTTGAAAATTATTTAAAAACCTAAGTAAAAATGCTTGCTTGAATAATTACGAGTCAGCAAATTTTTACTGGCCAAATCTATTACTCCCTCAATTGGGGTATACCTCTCAACACTGAAATATTTAGTTTTTTATCACCTGAACTCCAGACTAACATGACAACAAATAGAAGCTTAAAATCTTTTGAGATCACAAGAAGCTTTTAAGGGTTAGCTCTTGTCATGGATATTGTTTTCTGATCCTTAATGACTTTTGCTAACAATGATGCAATATCCTACTGAAAAACAATTTTAAAATCTCTATGAAAGTAGGTTAAGTCTTGAGGACAATGACATAAGTGTATTTAGACCAGGTGCTAATATGGTGGAAAAACAAATGAGAACAATTTTCTCTTATAGAGTAAAACATCTAATCAGCAGACAGGGCTGAAGAATGTATAAAGGTGTTTTACTGATTACTAACTTACACTATTAAAATATTAAACCCCTTAATTTTTAAAAATTTTCTGATTATCATACTTCTACTTTTGTTTTTTAAATGTGAGGGCAAGAATCTGATTTCCTATTGATTAATGCATCAAGAAGTAACACAGAATGAAAATTGATTACCTAATCAAGTAGCAACAGAAGAGTAAACTAAGGATGAAGACAAATATAGCAGTGCCAAAAACCACAATATATATGTTGAGAGGCAGATTCTGGAATCCAATATTAGGCATTCTGAAGTTGTAATGTGGGAAATCCGAGCTCATGGATGAACTGTGGGAGAAGCAAAGAATGGAAAAGAATTAGGTATAAAGACTAAGAATCAAGATAGCATTACCTGTGTACATATATAGAGGCAAAACTTTCCTAAGGCTCAACCCCATTTGAAATAAATATGATAGACCAAAATGTTACTATTCTTGCCATTCATTCATTTATCATACCAAATATTCTGAGTGCTTACTACACATCTGGCACTATTCCAGAGACTAGAGATCCAACATAAAAAGCTCTGCAAGTTGCATTCATAGCATTTCACTGAAATAATACAAGTAATCAATAAACATGAAAATATGAAATTTCAAAGATACAAAATAAGGTCTTGAGATTTTTCAAATTCTCCTTTAACTCAATAACTCAACCTTTAAAGTAGCAATATTATAATAGTAAAACATTATAAATGTATGTCTAACAATGAAATAACCCAAGTTTTCAGTAAATTGTAGTGTCAAGAGAAATAGGTATATGGGAAAAATTAAGTAGAATATAACTGTATATAAAGTATTCCAATTTTTTTTTTTTTTTTGGCAGGCAGAGTGGACAGTGAGAGAGAGAGACAGAGAGAAAGGTCTTCCTTTTGCCGTTGGTTCACTCTCCAATGGCCGCCGCGGCTGGCGCATCGCGCTGATCCGATGGCAGGAGCCAGGTACTTATCCTGGTCTCCCCTGGGGTGCAGGGCCCAAGCACTTGGGCCATCCTCCACTGTACTCCCTGGCCACAGCAGAGAGCTGGCCTGGAAGAGGGGCAACCAGGACAGAATCCGGCGCCCCGACCGGGACTAGAACCCGGTGTGCTGGCGCCTCAAGGCGGAGGATTAGCTAGTGAGCCACAGCGCCGGCCAAAGTATTCCAATTTTATAAATTTATAAATACATATATGGGAGTATAAGTATATGTGTATGGTAGAAAAAATCATGGAAGCCAACATTTCGAAAGGTTAACACTGGCTTATGGTTTGCTAGCCGTTTTGATTTTCTTTCTGTAGACCCTTTTATTGTTAGGTCTTGTTCTAATAATTTTACTGGCATTATTTATTTAATCCTCACAATCAAACTTCTATGGTAGGTACCATAATTTCTTCCATTTTACATATAAGGAAACCAGGGCCTAGTGAGTGTCAGTCACACAGCCATTACTGACCAAAGATATACCCAAGCCAGGATCTTTAACTCCCAAGCTAGTGCTCTCAGCCTGTGTACTTTACTGCCTTTTTTGTCTTACTTTCATGATCAGAAAAATGTTGTCTAAACATTAACAAAAGGACTATTTCTGTCAATTTGCTTGGAAATACTTCCTGATCTCTACACAGTTAAAATTCCATGAACAGGGTTTTCCCCCTTCTTTAGGTGAAGAGGAATAGTGTTAATACCGTTTCACCACAGCTTTCCTTGTCATTTTGATTCCTAACAAAAAAAAGAGCTCTAGCCAGGCCTGTTTATTACATCCAAATAATGATAAGTGAATTATAACTATGACTACTGCCAAAATCAAAATCAAAACCTAACACCCCCAAACTTCTACTTTATGTACAGTAAGTTAAAATGTGCCCATGGATCTTTAGTGTTCTTCTTGGTTCCAAAGAGATTATATTTACACTGCTGGCACCACTGAGATGTGACTTTCTGTATCTGAAATCTAGGTCTTATTGTTACTTTCATTTCTGGTCTCTAATAATTTACAGCAGGAAGTCAATGGCTGACAAGAACAACTTCATCCCACTGAAACTCTCCGCTTAGAAAGGCCAAACATAAATAGTGGGTAATATTTAGTTTTGAGTCTCTGGATATTTGGGAATTTGGCTTAGTTAGAGCAAGTGCTTTTACTCCAATATATAATTTCATTTTCCCCATATTCAGATCTTCTTAGGAGTGAGAGAAGAATGTAGCTAAGCACTTTACCAAATATACAAAGCACATGTACCTCAGAGCTATAAGAAAATTACAGCACTCTGTCTCTGTGTCCACTCTGTCAAAAAAAAAAAAATTACAACTGTATAAAATTTACTTTTTTTTAAAGATTTATTTATTTGAAAGTCAGAATTACAGAGATAGAGGGGGAGACAGAGAGATCTTCCACCTGCTGATTCACTCCCTAGACGGCTGCAACAGCCAGGGCTGGGCCAGGCCAAAACCAGGAGCCAGGAGCTTCTTATGGGTCTCCCATATGGGTGGCAGGGACCCAAACATTTGGGCCATCTTCTGCTGCTTTTTCCAGGCCACCAGCAGGGAGCTGGATTGGAAGTGTAGCAGCTGGGCCACAAACTGGTGCCTATATGTGACGCCAGCATTGCAGGTGGTGGCTTTAGCTGGTATACCACAACGCTGGCCCCTAAAACTTAGCTAACTTCATGCTGCTGACAGGGCCTCACTTGATTACCCTTGTTAGAGTCAAGACGTAGATGGCTGTCCTTCAGTCCTTAAGAAATGTCTGTCATCAGACCAAATGGACTTGGGTAGGGTATCTTTTCACTTTAGGAAACAAGAAATTAAACATATGTACTGAGCAGGCTGATATGGAAAAACTGGTGCAGCGGAAAAAAGTGACAGGTCTGCAGTCAGCAAATCTGAATGCTTGTTCCCAGGATATCACTAGTAAATGTCAGTACTTGGCCCACTTACACCTCAATTTTCTCCTCTTTTAAATGGGATAATATCTATTCTGTTAACTTCAAAAAATTCCTAGAAGCATAAAATGAAATAGAAATCAAAGCATTTGAAAACTTCAGGATTATGACAAAAATATTAACAGTACACAAGTGTATTTGGAGGAAGGAATGAAATTAAATGACAGCAACAACATAAAAGAAACCTCAAAGATCAAGTCTCTGAAGAGGACACTAACTGACCAAGTGCCCACCTCTCAGGACATCCTTTCCCAAGCACGGCTAATCCTCCTGCCAAGTCGTCTGCCAACCTGACCCCCAGGAAGTGACCAAAGACATACATCAATATAGTGAGACTGCGCAGTGTGAGAATGCTACCCTGCAGGGCCCTTGCAATGGGTGTACCACAAAGGAACTCTTGTAGAATTCTGAACAGATACACAGACACAGAGCACTAGAGGCAGCACTCTTTCAGAGGGAAGAAACACCAGTCGCGGTGCTCCTGAAGGGCTGAATGCTGAGACCCTCATTAGTCCTCACTATCTGGCAGGACCTCAGAATTAATCCCCATTACCAGAGAGGTAGGGGTTGGTAGAGAATATACTGATACAGAATACATTTCAGTATTTTCCCCTTTTATTTTGGTAAATGGAATGGTTTATAGCTACAATTGATATGTTGGCCCAAAACGGTCTAGTAGATGCAATCCTGGTATAGTGATACATTAGTTTTTATTATATCTTTCCAGGATGACTATTCTTTTAAAATAAAATTTTTAAAAAACAGCTACATATTCAACATAGTAAGAAACATTATTTGTTATCAAAATCTTACAAACATAAGTTATTTAGTAATTGTTCCTTGTGCAAGTAAAGACATACAGCTTATGGTGCTGTTAGATCTTGGCATTTCCAACTTCATTCACATGAAAACCTCCCCCTCCCCCAGAGGTAATTCATAGTTCCTGAAATCTCTAGTCTCAGCCTAAATTTCAATTTCTGCTTATTAAAAAAAAAAAAGAAAAAGAAAAAAGAGAAAATCTGAGTATTTTATCTGCAATAGGATTTCTAACCAAAAAGTTGTAAGAGGGACAGATTACATGAACTCTTGGCCCCTACAGGAACTGAGATTACTACAGTACTCCACAGCCACAAGCAATGCAGCAGTGTTTTCTTTCTCAGCCACACTGTTTGATCAGTTCTTGTTCCCAGGATAATATCACATCATCATCTGGTTTCCAATAGTCAGCTTTCTACTTCTGCTTCAAAAATGTTTAGAAAAGGAAATGTCAGTAATTATACTTACTGTATTTTATAATTTATAATTCACAAACCATTAACAAAAACCCATATATGTGTCTGCTGTAAATAGCTAAGAAAATTTTGTGAAAAACTACTGTAGGCATTGCTAATCTTTTTAAAAAACTGAGATATAGGGGCCGGTGTTGTGGTGCAGTGGGTTAAAGCCCTGGCCTGAGGCACCGGCATCCCATGCGGGCTCCAGTTCTGGTCTCGGCTGCTCCTCTTCTGATCCAGCTCTCTGCTATGGCCTGGGATAGCAGTGGAAGGGGGCCCAAGTCCTTGGGCCCCTGTGCCCATGTGGGAGACCTGGAGGAGGCTCCTGGCTCCTGGCTTTGGATTGGTGCGGCTCCGGCTGTTGTGACCATGTGGGGAGTGAACCAGCGCATGGAAGACCTCTCTCTCTGTCTCTACCTCTCTCTGTAACTCTTTCAAATAAATAAAATAAATCTTCAAAAAAACCAGATATAATTTACATTTTAAAAAACACCCATATTTGTAAGTGTACAGGCTAAGAGTCTGAACAAAAGAATACAATCATGTTTACACCACTCTAATCAAGAAATAAAACAATGGGGCCGGCACAGTGGCATAGCAGGTAAAGCCGAAGCCTGCACTGTCGGCAACCCATATGGGCATCCAGCTCTCTGCTATGGGTTGGGAGAACAGAAGATGGCCCAAGTCAAACTCTGTACTAACAGTATTCACATCTGTTGGTAGAAAACATTGTATAAACTAATGCACTCATAAGATGATCAACATCTGGGGAATTGTTTAAACAGTCCTCTTCATTTCTTGTGATTTTTTTTTAATTCTTTATTTTAAAAATGTTTTTTTTGGCCGGCGCCGTGGCTCAATAGGCTAATCCTCCACCTGGCGGCGCCGGCACACCAGGTTCTAGTCCCGGTCGGGGCGCCGGATTCTGTCCCGGTCGCTCCTCTTCCTGTCCAGCTCTCTGCTGTGGCCTGGGAGGGCAGTGGAGGATGGCCCAAGTCCTTGGGCCCTGCACCCGCATGGGAGACCAGGAGAACCACCTGGCTCCTGGCTTCGGATCAGCGCAGTGTGCCGGCCGCGGCGGCCATTGGAGGGTGAACCAATGCAAAAGGAAGACCTTTCTCTCTGTCTCTCTCACTGTCCACTCTCCCTGTCAAAAAAAAAAAAAAAAAAAAAAAAAAAAAAAAAAGAATTTTACTACCAACCAGCAACAAGAAGCATTCCAAACCCTCTCACTCAACAAGGCATCAGTGAAAGCCTTGTGGAGGGCTCCCATCTCTGTCCAGTAATAACAAGGAGCTCCCCCACCCCACTCCTCATGTCAACACAGGCTTAGTGAGGTACCCAGACTTCTACCCTCGTTTCACATTAATCAGACAGTACTAGACCTCCATCTCTTCCACTGTCTGAATGGTATCAAAGTCAGCTAGCACTGAATGTTTAAGTAAAACCTAGGGTCTTATAATGCGATGCACAAAATGTCCAAGTTTCAACTGAAGATGATTTATCATACCAAGAATTAAGATGACCACAAATTGAATGAAAAAGGACAATCACAGATGCCAACACTAATGATAGAAATATAAGCATTATCTGACAGACTTTGAAGCACCATAAAAATGTTTCAACAAGCAATTATGAATATGCTTGAAGTGGAAACAAAGTCTCACCAAGAGAAAGAACAAAATGGAAATTGTAGAACTGAAAAACACAATAATTGAAAGAACTCGGAAGGGCTCAACATCAAAAAGCTGAGGAAAAGCATCAGTGAATTAGAGGAAAGCATCAGTGAACTAGAAGACAGAATAACAGAAACTACTCAGTATGAATAACAGAAAATAGACTTAAGGAAAAATAACAGCGTCAGGGACATGTGAGGGCATAATAAAAAAATTAACATTCATGTCATTAAATTTCCATAAGAGGAGTAAAAGGGAAGAATGAAAAAGTACTCAAAGGAAAAAAAATGTCCAGGGGTAGGCATTTAGCCTAGCAGTTAAACTTGACTGTGTACCTGGGTTTGATTCCTGGCTTCTGGCTCCTGACTAGCTTTTTGTCTATGCAGACCTTGGAAGGCAGCAGTAATGGGTTCCTGCCACCCATGTAGCAGACTTGGGTTGTAGTTCTGGCTCCAGACCCAGCTGTAGCATGCATTTGGGGAGTGATTCAGTGCATGTGAGCATGATCTCTCTCACTTTTTCAAATAAATAACTTAGGGACCAGCATTGTGGCATAGCAGTAAAGCTGCTGCCTGCAGGGCTGGCATCGCACATGGGTGCCAGCTCATGTCCTGGCTGCTCCACTTCTCTGATCCAGCTCCCTGCTAATGTCCTGGGAAAAGCAGAAGATGGACAAAGTGTCTGTGCCCTTGACACTCACATGGGGGACCTGGAAGAAGCTCCTGGCTTCATACTGGCTCAGACCACTGTGGCCATCTGGGGAGTGAACCAGTAGCTAAAAAAGATGTCTCTCCCTCTCTCTCCCCCTGTAACTCTTTTAAAAAAAGAAAGATCTTTAAAAAAAACTTTTAAAATTTATTTATTGTATTTTCATCTACTTGAAAGGTAGAGACAGAGTGAATGAGACACATTCTCCATCCACTGGCGAATGAGAGACCTAGATCAAGTTGACTTTGGTGTGGCCCAGCCCTGGCAGCTTCTGAGGGGTAAACCAATAGATGGAAACTCTCACACAAAACACAACACAACACTCCTATATCAAGAGCCTACAAAAACAAAACAAAACAAAACAAGAGGCCTGCCTTGTGGCACAGTGGGTTAAGTTGCTGCTTGTGATGCTAGCATCCCATTTTGGAGTGCCAGTTGGAATCCCAGCTGTTCTACTTCCAATCCATATTCCTGCTAATTTGCCTGGGAAGGCAGAAAGCAGATGATGGCTCAAGTGCTTGGTCCCCTTCCACGCATGTGGGAAACCCAATTGAAGTTTCTGGCTCCTGGCTTTGGGTTGGCATAGCCCTGACTATTGTGGCCAACAGACAGAAGATAGATCAATCAATCAATCAATCTCTCTCTCTCTCTCTCTCTCTCTCTCATGCTCTGCCTTTCAAATAAGACAATAAAATTAAAAAAAAAAAAAGACCAAGTAAGAGGAAATAATAAAGATAACAGAAATTAATGAAATTGAAAACAGGGAAAAAATAGAGAAAAATCCATGAAGCAAAAAGCTGAGCTTATTTTTTTTTTTTAAATCAACATTGTCAAACCTCTAGCAAGAGTGTAAGAAATACATACATACATACATACATACATATTTGGTTTGGCCCAGTCCCAGCTGTCATGGGCATGTGAGGAGTGAACTAGTGCATGATGGAAGACCTCTGTCTTCCAAGTGAAAAATAAAAATAAAATTATCAATATCAAGAATTAAACAGGAGATATTACAGACTCTACAAACATAAAAAGGATAATAAGGGTATACACACATATATAGACATGCTATTTAAAATTTTATTTATTTGTATTTATTTGAAAGGCTGAGACGTACACACAGACAGACAGAGATTTCCTGTTCATTGGTTCACTCCCCAAATGCTTACAACATCCAGGGCTGGGCTAGGTTGAAATCGGGAGCCCGGAACCTAACTGGGGTCTCCCATGTGGGTGGCAGGGATCCAGGTACTTAAAGCCATTACCTGCTGCCTATCAGGGTGTGCATTAGCAGAAGACAGAATTGGGCACAGAGCCAGTACTTGAACCTAGGCACTATAATATGGGATGTGGACATCCCAAGCAGCATCTTAACAGTTGTGCCACATGCCTGACCCAGATATAAATTTAACAGTGTAGCCAAAATAGAACAATTTCTCAAAAACCGCAAACTGCCACAACTCATCCAACATAAAAGAGACCATTTGGATAGCTCAGTAGCTACTGAAGAAATCTGAATTCATAATTTAAAAAAGAAACCTCAAGATCGAATGATTTTACCAGAGAGTTCTACCAAATATTTAAAAAATTATGCCAATTCTTTTTTTTTTAAATAAAGATTTATTTATTTATTTGAGAGGCAGAGAGAAAGAGAGTGAGTGAGTCTGTCTTCCATCTCCTGGTTCACTCCCCAGATGGCTGCAGCAGCCAGCGCTGCAACAATCCGAAGTCAGGAGCTTCTTCCGGGTCTCCCACATGGGCGCAGGGGCCCAAGGACTTGGGCCATCCTCCACTGCTTTCCCAGGCCACAGCAGAGAGCTGGATTGGAAGTGGAGCAGCCAGGACTCAAACTGGTGCCCATATGGGATGCCGGTGTTGCAGACCAGGGCTTTAAACTGCTGTGCCACAGTGCTGGCCCCGATGCCAATTCTTGATAATCTTTTAGAGAAAACAGAAGGGCACATTTACTGATTCATTCCATTATTACCCTGGTAGCAAAACCAGAAAAAGATTAGTAGTTGGGTACCTGACAGACACATGGTAGACCTGGATTGAGTTCTTGGCTCTTGGCTTTGCTTTGACCCTTTCACTATAGGCATCTGAGGGGTAAATAGGTAGACAGGAGCACTCCCTGTATGTCTGTACCTCTCTCCTTCTAAAAAGAAAAAAAAAATTCCAAAAAAATCCACAAAAAAACAAAAACAGCATTTAGCAAATATAGATAAAAAATTCTATTTATTGATTTACTTATTTTGAAAGTCAGAATTATAGAGCGAGAGATGGAGAGATATAGACCTTCCATCTGCTGGTTTACTCTCTAAACATCTGAAACAGCTAGGGTTGGGCCAGGCCAAAGCCAGGAGCTTCACCCTGGTCTCCCACATGGTGGCAGGGGCCCAAACATTTGGACCATCTTTCCCTGTTTTTTTTCTCAGGCCATTAGCAGGGAGCTGAATGCAAAGTGGAGCAGCCAGGAACAAACTGGTGCCCATGTAGTGGTGACTTTCCCCCACTATACAATGCCAGCCTCAGATAAAAAAAAATTAAAAAAGTATTAATGGAGCCAATGCTGTGTTGTAGTAGACTAAGCCTCTACCTGTGGTGCTGGCAACCCATATGGGCACCATTTATGTCCTCTCCTGATCCAGCTCCAGGCTGATGGCCTGGGAAAGCAGTGGAAGATGGCCCAAGTCCTTGGCTCCTGGCTTTGGATCGGCCTAGTCTCAGTCATTGCAGCCATTTGGGGAGTGAACTAGCAGATGAAAGACTTCTCTGTCTCTAACTAGGCCTGTCAAAGAAATACATAAAAAATATTTTTAAAAAATTAGCACATAGAATTCAGCAAGATATAAGCAGAACTTTACATCATGACCACTGGGGTTTATTCCAAAGATGCAAGGCTGGTTCAATATTCAAATATCAATGCAATCTGTCATAGCCAATGACTAAGAAGAAAAATCACACAATCCTACTGAGACATAAAAAACATTTAGGAAAATCTGAAATCCATTCATAATCAAAAACTCCCAGAAATACAGAAATAGAAGAGAATTTCCCCAACTGATAAAAAGCATCTGTAAAAAACAAATAAAACCAAATCAGACAACTATAGAAACTATACTGCTAACATTGCTCTTAATGGTGAAAGAAATACTTCCCTAAGACCAGGAACAAGGCAGGGTATCTACTCTCATCAATCCCACTCAACATAATGCTGGAAGTTCTAGCCAGTGCAATAGGGTTATAAAGGGAATAAAATGCATAAATATCAGAAAAGAAGAAATTAAATCACTCCTATCTGCTATAGCATTGTCTATAGCAAAGAATCTACAAAAATATTTCTAGAATAAGTGAGTTTAGCAAGGTTGCAATTCAAAAGGTAAACATAAAATCAATTTTATTTCTACAAAGTAGTAATGAACACCTGAATGTTGAATAATTTAATGACATTTATAATTATTCAAAAAATTGCAAAAGAGTAAGTCTAACAAGATATATACAAGACTTAGAAGCTGAAAGCTACTATAATTCTTATCCAAAGCCTACTGTATTAGTTGTTTTCTGTTGCTATCACAAAATTCCTGAGAATGGGTAGTTTATAAGGAAAAAGGTTTATTTAATTCATTTGGGAGGCTGAAAGTCTAAGATTGAGTGGGCGAATCTATTCAGCTTCTGGTGAGGGCCCCCTAAGCTCATCACAATATGGCAGAGAAAAGGAAAGGAAACCAGCCAGATGCAAAACAGTGGTCTTGCTTTATTACAACCCATTCTTGTGAGCCTTCCAAGAGTAGTGCTCCCAAGGACCTAATTAACTTGTACTAAATCCCACCTCTTAAAGGTCCCACCACTTCAACACACCACACTGACAACCAAGTCTCGAGCATGAACCTTTGGGGGACAAACTACATTCAAGCCATAGCATCCAGCAAGACTGTTTTGGAGATAAAGGTAAGTTTACAAAATTTAGATGAAAGAAAGGCAAGGAACTAAATCAGCTTAAACAAGTTTGAAAAAAGAAGAAAAAAGGAAAGGGATTAGTCTAATTTAAGAACTTATCATAGCTACATGAATCAGACTGCGTGGAGGGGCCGGCGCTGTGGCGCAGGGGGTTAAAGCCCTGGCCTAAGGCACCGGCATCCCATACGGGTGCTGGTTCTAGTCCCAGCTGCTCCTCTTCCGATCCAGCTCTCTACTATGGCCAAGGAGAGCAGTAGAAGATGGCCCAAGTCCTTGGGTTCCTGCACCTGCTTGAGGACCAGGAAGAAGCTCTTTGCTCCTGGCTTAGGATCTGCGCAGCTCCAGCCATTGCAGCTATCTAGGGAGTGAACCAGCGGATGGAAAATCCCTCTGTCCCTACTTCTCTCTGTAACTCTTTCAGATAAATAAATTTTTTTTTTTTGACAGGCAGAGTTAGAGAGAGAGAGAGAGAGAGAGAGAGAGAGAAAGGTCTTCCTTTCATTGGTTTACTCCCCAAGTGGCCGCTATGGTTGGCGTGCTACGGCCAGCGTGCTGCGCCTATCCGAAGCCAGGAGCCAGGTGCTTCCTCCTGGTCTCCCATGTGGGTACAGGACCCAAGCACTTGGGCCATCCACCACTGCTTTCCTGGACCACAGCAGAGAGCTGGACTGGAAGAGGAGCAACCGGGACAGAATCTGGCGCTCCAACCGGGACTAGAACCTGGGGTGCCGGCACTGCAGGTGGAAGATTAGCCTAGTGAGCTGTGGCGCCGGCCTAAAATAAATTAAAACACACACACACACACACACAAGGCTGTGTGGAATTAGTAAAATGATTGACACATAGGTCAGTGAAACAGAATAGAGAACCCAAAAACAAATGTACACAAATAACATCTACATGACTTTTGATAAATATGCAAAATCAATTCAATAGAGAAAGGAAAGTATTTTCAATAATTTTTGCTTGAGCAATTGCAATTGGACGCCCATTGATAAAAAAATGAACCTTGATTTTCACACACATACACACACACCTCAAAATGAATCATGGACTTAAATATGAAATGCAGAACTGCAATATGGTTGGGTAAAGCACAGAAAAAATTACTCAGGATCTAGGGTTAAGCAAAGGATTCCAGACTTGATGCCAAAAGCAATGAAAAAACATCTTTGCCTTATGAATGACTCTGTTAAGCTACAAACTGAGAGAACATAATTGTATACCACATTCCTGGAAAAAAAGACTAATATCTAAACTCAAAATGCAACAATAAAAACAATAAAATATGGATTGAATCATGTCCTGAAAGATACAGCGAAGTCACCATCCCCAGTATCTCAAAATTTAACTTTATTCAGAAATAGAGTTGTTGCATATGTAATTAGTTACGGTATAATCAACAAGTTAAAAGTCACAGAGTAAGGCAGACCTTAATCCAGCATGATTTGGTGTCCTTACTAGGAGAGAAGAGACAGACAGATATGTGATGGCAGAAGCAAAGTGCTGCAGCGACAAGCTGAGGAACATCAAAGATCACTGGTAGCCACCAGGAGCTAGGAGAGAGGCGTTAGATCCTCACACAGAGCACTCAGGAACCCGTTCTGCAAACATCTTAATTTCAGACTTCAGAACCCCAGAACTGAGACAAATTTTCTGTTGTTTTAAGCTACCAATTTTATGGTACTTTGTTACAGCAGTCCTAGGAAACTAATAAACAATTCAATTGGAAAATGGGCAAGAAACATTTCATCAAAGAGGGTCTATAGGTGATAAATAAGCACATGGAAATATGTTTAAAATTGGAGTAGGTGTTGTGGCACAGCAGGTTAAGCTGCTACCTGGGATGCCTGCATCCCAAACCTGAGTGCTGGTTTCTACTTCCAATTCATTTCTCCGCTAATGTGCGGAGAAGCAGGTGATGGTTCAAGTACTTGAGGCCCTGCAGCCCATGTGGGAGATCCTAATGGAGTTCCTGGCTCCTAGCTTCAATCTGGCCCAGTCCTGGCTGTCATTTAGAGTGAATCAGCAGATGGGAAGATCGCTATTTCCCTTTAGGCCATTCTGCTTTTCAGATAAATAATAAAGCTTCAAGCTCCGCCCCACCCCAACCCACAAGGAAGAAAATATGTTCAAAATCATTAGCCACTACGGATATGCTAATCAAAACTACAATCAGATATTACCACACACCTATCAGAATGACTAAAAAATCATGACACTACCATACGCTTATGGTAACAGATAAATTAGATAATTCTTATCTTTTTTATTTTTTAAAGATTTATTTGAAAGACAGAGTTAGAGAGAGAGAGACAGACAGACAGACAGACAGGTCTTCCATCTGCTGGTTCACTCCCAAGATGGCCACAATGGATCGAACTGCGCCAATAATTCTTATCTTGTTTGTGGGAATATGTAAAATAGTATAGCTGCTCTGGAAAACAGTTGGCAGTTTCTTATAAAATTAAACAGGCGTGCGATTACCCCTGGACACTTATCCCAGGGAAATGAAAACTTACACCCACATACAAACCTCTACGTCAGTACTGACATAAGCTTTATTTTTAGCAGTCCCAAATTAGAAATAACCCAGATGTTCTTCAATAAGTGGGTGATTAAACAAACTATGGTATATGCTACCATGGAATATTACTTAGCAATAAACAATATGGAACAAATACATGCAATAATCTGAATCACTCTTTAGATAATTATGTTGAATGAGAAACCACACTCTTCAGATAATTTTGTTGAATGAGAAACCAATTCCAAAAGATTACACAAAATATGAAGAATGAGTACATTTAATATATTAACATTCTTGAAGTGACAAAATTATAGAAAAGGAGAATAAATTAGTGGTTATCATCAGTTAAGGACATTTTTTAGGGCGGGGGAAACTGATATGTCTTTCAAAGGGCAACATGAAAGATTTTTGATGTGATGGAAATATTTTGTTATCTTGACTGTATCAAAATCAATATCCTGATTACTATATTGTACTATAGTTTTACAAGATGCTACTATTAGGGGAAACTGTAACAGGCACACAGAATCTTTCTATATTGTTTCTTAAAAAAAAAAAAAAAATTGAGTCTCTTCTTGTTTCTATCTACCTACCTACCTTTATTTGAAAGGCATAGAGAGACAGAGACAGAGATCTTCTATTTGATGAATGACTATCCAAAGCCTGCAACAGCTGAGGCAGGGCCAGGATGAATCCGGGCCTCTCATGTGGGTGTCAGGGACCCAAGTACTTGAGCCATCACCTCCTGCCTCCCAGCGTGCACATTAGCAGAAATGCTGCAACTGGAAATGGAGCAAGGATTTGAGCCCAGCAATTTGATATGGCATGGGGCTTCCCAAGTAGTACTTATGTAAGTACTGTGCCACACACCTGCCCCTTTATATTGTTTCTTATAGCTGCATGTAAATCTAAAATTGTTTCAAAACAAAAAATTAAAAAATACACAGTGAAGCAACTGAAATTTAATGGAAAAGAACTGTGACATTATATCTCTGTATCCAAACCTACATGTGGTGGGAGGGGGAGGGAGGGAGGGAGGGAGAGGGAGAGAGAGAGAGAGATTGAGAGATTTTCTGGCATGAAAGTCTTCTTTCGCTATGTATAGTCATTCTACGTATTAAAACTCTCACAGTAGGCCAGTGCCGCGGCTCAACAGGCTAATCACATTATGCAGGAAAAAAGCCTTCTACTGAGAGAAAAATGAATAACAATCTTGTATTATCAATTGAAAAATAATAAAAATAAATGAACAAAAGAAGTCAACTTTAGAAGGCAGAAATTTATGCTGATTTGAAAAAATATAAAATAATTCAAGCATTAAAGTCTATATTAAACGGATTTAATAGGAATATTAAATAACCTAAATAACCTAAACTGGCTCAAGAAGAAAGCCTAAAAATACAGAAAATCTTTACCAAAAAGCCCCATACAAAGGAGGTGGAACTGACTAAACTTGTGTAAGGAGAGGAGAGGAGAGGAGAGGAGAGGAGAGGGGAGGGGAGGGGAGGGGAGGGGAGGGGAGGGGAGGGGAGGGGAGGGGAGGGGAGGGGAGGGGAGGGGAGGGGAGAGGAGAGGAGAGGAGAGGAGAGGAGAGGAGAGGAGAGGAGAGGAATGGTCTTCCCATCCATTGGTTCACTCCCCAGATGGCTGCAATAGCTGTGGTGGGGCCAGGCCAAAGCCAGCAGCTTTATCCAGGTCTCCTACATGGATGCAGAGGCCCAAACACTTGGACCATCTTCCCCTGCTTCCTCAGGCACATTAGCAGGGAGCTGAATTTGAAGTAGAGCAACCAGGACTTGAGCTGGCACCCATATGGGATGATGGCATTGCAGGTTGTGGCTTAACCCAGTCCCAACATTAAATTTTTTGATTGAATAATTGTACATATTTCTGGGGTACAGTGTGACATTTCAAAACATGTATATACTATGTACTGATCAAATCAGAGCTAAATAGAAGCAATAAGCTTCTAGCATCACACAGTATAGTGGGGGTACTATAGTCACAACAATTTTTAAAAATATATAGAGAACAGATTTCATGAATTTCATATATGATTCTAAAAGTATGATTTTTTCCCTTCCTTCTCTCAAAATTTTTTAAAATATTTATTTACTTGAAAGTCAGAGTTACACAGAGAGAGAAGGAGAGGCAGAGAGAGAGAGAGGTCTTCCATCCACTGGTTCATTCCCCAGTTGGCCGCAACAGGTAGAGGTGTGCTGATCCGAAGTCAGGAGCCTCCTTTGGGTCTCCCATGCAGGTGCAGGGGCCCAAGGACTTGGGCTACCTTCTACTGCTTTCCCAGGCCACAGCAGAGAGCAGGATTGGAAGTGAAGCAGCTGGGACTCGAATCAGCACCCATGTGGGATGCCAGCACTGCAGGTGGTGGCTTTACCCGCCATGCCACAGCACCAGCCCTCCTTTAAAATTTTTAAAATAATATACTTCAAATTTACTTTATTATTACAGGCTTAATGCTCTAAGAATTCTGACACAATTCTTTCACAAGTAAGTTTGGAAAATATCTGTTGGGAAGTTGACTTGATTTGAAAGTACATTAGATTTATCACTTACTTTAAGGAGAATGAGTCTTGCTATGGCTTTAAATGTTTGTCCCCTCTCAAACTCATGTTTTAAAAAATTTTTTTAAAATTTATTTAAGAGGCAGAGAGACATATGTGAGCACCTTAACTGATAACCACTAAGAACATACTCCCCTGCCCCCATGGTGAAATGTAATTATCACAACAGTAGTAAGAGGTGATTAGGAAGTCTGGCCCCAAACTTTCAGCTTTCTACTTTAATCAAAGGTAGTCTGAGAAACAAGTTATAAATAAGAGAAAATGAGGATGCATTCTTGTTTTATTCAGCTAATGGGGGAATCAATTGCAGAAGAGACCATTATTGGCCGGTGCCGTGGCTCAATAGGCTAATCCTCCACCTGCAGTGCCGGCACCCCAGGTTCTAGTCCCGGTCGGGGCACCAGATTCTGTCCCGGTTGTTCCTCTTCCAGTCCAGCTCTCTGCTGTAGCCCAGGAGGGCAGTGGAGGATGGCCCAAGTCTTTGGGCCCTGCACCTGCACCTGCATGGGAGACCAGGAGAAGCACCTTGCTCCTGGCTTCAAATCAGTGCGGTGTGCTGGCCACATCGCGCCGGCTGCAGCGGCCATTGTGGGGTGAACCAATGGAAAAGGAAGACCTTTCTCTGTTTCCCTCTCTCACTGTCCACTCTACCTGTCAAAAAAAAAAAAAAAAAAAAAAAAGAAGAGACCATTATTTTCAAATCTGTTGCTGAGGTTTAGCTGATGAGCCACAGTGTGGCCTCACTGGACAGGCCAGTATGTGGCCCTACTGCAATAACCTAAGCCTGACAGGATTTAGGTGGTAGGTTCTTATCTGTATTAACAGTCAGGAGCAGGTGACTTCTCTCTAACATGTCAGAAGCTAATAACATTACAAACACATCCATTACTAAGTAGATTTAACTAGTAAAGAGTGTTAAGTTGGCTTGAATATGCATAAATTAACCCTAAAGGATGAGATACCCAAAACATTGGTAACATGAACTGCTTCTGGTGAAGAAACAAGGAAGCTAAGAGGGATAACTTTTTCACTGCATATATCCTTTTGTATCTTTAAAATTTTGAATGCTATGACTATTATCATTTCAAAATATAGCATTTTAAAGTAAAAAAAGTCAGTGATATATTTGACCAGTATGTGTCTACATCTGCATATAAAAGGTGGTAGATACTCATATTCAGGATTTGAAGGAAGAAGATGGCAGTAGAAGTCTGTGTGTGTGGGACTGCAGATTACACAGAGAATGAAACATACACTTTGCCATATCCAGAGTACACCAGTCAATGTCAAACACTTAGGTCCTCCAGAAAGTATCCCTATGTCAGAGAACAAATACTTCTTAAAACCAGTTACATTCTTTATTCTAACTTTAAAGTAACCAATTATACACTGGTTTTCTTTTTTCCTATATTACTTACCTGAGAGCTAAGAGTGTGAAGATTTGGTCATGCTTGGTCGATATTCAAGTTCATCTGAAAACTTCTTTTCTCATGACAAATTGGCATTGGGAGCTCTGGCTAGGCGAGATTCTCCTAGGACCTGGTTATCCCAGAGTAAAGGCAAGGCTGCATTTCTGGAAGCCTATGGCCCAGACCATGGGTGAAGGTCCTGCAGTGAGAGGCTGGAGGCTGAGCACCTAAGCTGGCACTCCTGGATGACACTTACATTCAAAGATCACCTTCTACAATCCCAGCCTTTTATAATCTTTTGGTAATTGGCCATTAGAAACAGCTATCAAAGTTCTATTAGGGAAAAAGGTATCCCAGTACAAAAAATATCTTATTCTCTTCAGCTCCATTACTGACAATTCCAATGCCTCTGCAGTTTTTTTTTTTTTTTTTTTCTTCTTTTCCAGTTGCTTTTGTTACCATTGTTTTGTCTGGGTTTGGGCACAGCTTTTCTCGTTGCTGGCATTGCGGAAGTTCTAAAATCAAGCCTGAGGTGTGATCTTCAATCTGTTTACGATGACTGAAGCCTGCCTTCTTGAACATTATCTTCTTGAACATTTTGGTTATCTGTCATTTTGGTGGCTCTATTTTTACTCTTCCATATTCCCAATAATTATTCTCTGTGCCAGCTCCATTAAAACCTTTTCTCTAATTCTGTGTAATGATGAAGCTACTTTAACTTAAAATCCCATCAGATCTTTACGAGATTTCACTTTGATGATGGTGATGGATTCAAATTTCACATCTTATACTCCCTTCTGATCACTCTGTCTCAGGAATGATAGCGCATGCACTATAATTTTCAAAGAATCTGTTTATCAGCATTTAACTATTGACTTCTACTTGACTATGGCTTTGCAATTAACTGAGGGCCAAACTCTTTGGGTTATAAAAAAGAACACAGGGTAATTCTGAGATTGGAGGACAGTGAAATGGAATACAAGTTATAACAGAGGAAAATACTGTAAGGTTCAACTTCACATTGTAAATTATATCAAAGGAAATAAGAAGCAACAAGCCATTTCCATCTCAAAATGAAATAAACTCTAAGTGTAATACAATGCCTGATTAACTTTAGAAAAAAATTTTCCCCCAACAAAACAGTATGTATACTTTTTGTCACAGCAAAGAAAATCAGAACTCAATAGGAGACCAATGCCTATGTCACTGAAAACTAACTCCTCATGGATGCTTAATTTTCAATCTCTCTCAGGTTGGCTGAAAGTGCCAGTGAGTCTCTTTATTTAGAGCCAGATCTTAATTTACACTAAGCTATCAACTACTGGTACTTACAGGTGGGCCTAACAGAACCCCTGTAAAGCATAAAGCAAAATAAAAAGTTTAAAAATTCTGTTAGGTGCTTTAGGTTGCTGGAATAAATAGTACTTATTGTGTTGATGTTAATCTACTTGTTTACTAGGATTAATGAGATACATCATGAAAAGAAAATCTTTAGTATAAAATTTGTCGAAAAATCTTTTGATTGGTATAATAGATATGTTAGTTGAGAAGTGGCTGTATCTTTTCCAATCCTTCAAAGAAAACTACCTTGTTTATAATAGTTAAAATGGCCGGCGCCGCGGCTCACTAGGCTAATCCTCCGCCTAGCGGCGCCGGCACACCGGGTTCTAGTCCCGGTCAGGGCGCCGGATTCTGTCCCGGTTGCCCCTCTTCCAGGCCAGCCCTCTGCTGTGGCCAGGGAGTGCAGTGGAGGATGGCCCAGGTGCTTGGGCCCTGCACCCCATGGGAGACCAGGAAAAGCACCTGGCTCCTGGCTCCTGCCATCGGATCAGCGCGGTGTGCCGGCCGCAGCGCGCCAGCCGCGGCGGCCATTGGAGGGTGAACCAACGGCAAAAAGGAAGACCTTTCTCTCTGTCTCTCTCTCTCACTGTCCACTCTGCCTGTCAAAAATAAAAAAAAAAAAAAAAAATAGTTAAAATGATCATTATGTGCAGAGGACAGTAACATAAAAGAATCTCATTAAAGGAATAACAGGATACTAATATACACAACCTATATTAAGAAAATGACAAAAAATATACAAATAACTAAAAATATATGAGGGTCCTTCAACAAATTTATGGAAAATGTATACTATGGAAAAACTACATATGGATTTCAAAAGGTTTTTTGCACCCATATCAACTTAGCTTTCAATCCCACTTTTTCACAAACTTGTTAAAGCACCCTTGTATAATCTCTTCTTGGTAGTGAAGACTAAATATTATAAAGATGTCAACTTTCCTTATAAATTTAATACAAGCACAATAAAAATGATAGCAGGGTTAGTCTTTTTGAGAAGATGAAGAAACTAATTCAACTTCAACAGGAAAAATGAAAATGAGAGAACAGCCAAAAACATTCCAAAAAAGAAAAAAATTGTGCTACTGAAACATGAACTGACAGACTAAAATGACAAAATAGAATAGTCAGTCACAGTTGCTGTCTGCCAAATATCTTCAGTTTTCCATCTTGGACACACTGTGACTGTATTTCCTGATCCCCTGCTCCAGGTCAAGTCAGTGAGGTATGTACAAAATTTAGGTATAATGCTTCCAGGCTGAATTTTTATTGATGATGGAGACACTTCCAGGCTCCTTTCATTTAACCAAGACAGTTGACAATGTTGAAGATGGTGACAGAGCCATCAGTCTAGGTTTCTGAGACAGGGAGCAGGGACCCCAATCAACCCCTGAAATTCTTGTTTCTATAAGCCACTAGGATTTTGAGGTTGGTTACTACCATGGCACAACTTAGCCTATCCTAGTGGATACAAAAAAGTTGAAGAATAATTCGATTTCTTTTTTTAAAAAGATTTATTTTATGTACTTGAAAGACAGAGTTACATAGCGAGGTAGAGCGAGTGCGAGTGAGTACGAGAGTGAGAAAGTGAGAAAGAGAGAGGTAGGTCTTCCATCCGCTGGTTCACTCCCCAAATGACCGCAATGGCTAGAACTGAGCTGATCTGAAGCCAAGAAGGAGCCAGGAGCTTCTTCCAGGTCTCCCATACAGGTGCAGAGGCCCAAGGACTTGGGCCATCTTGTACTGCTTTCCCAGGCCACAGCAGAGAGCTGGATCGGATGTGGAGCATGTTTAGTGGCCAGTTGTATCGCTTTCCCCGTGTTTGTTCATGTGCTTTACTACTTTTTCAACAAGCTGGTTTTCCCATTACTGCTTTGTATTAACTTTTAGGATAGTGAGAAGATAATTTTGGTCTCTTATGGTTTACAGATATTTTCTTTTGCTCTCATTTAAGACCAATGTGTGAGTGCCAGGGACAGGTGCACGTGCACACACACACACCCTTAGTGTGTAGAAATGTATAACTGTTAGGCAGTGTCTCAGTCTGCTTTGTGCTTCTGTTGCAGAACATCTAAGAATGGGTAATTTACACAGAGATTTCTTATGGTTCTGGAGGCTGACAAATCCCAGGTCCCAGGACCTACCTATACGATGCAAGGGGCTTCTGCTGTGGCATCCCATGGCAGAAGGCAGGAGGGCAAGAGAATATGAGTGTGTGTCGGGGACAGGAAGCGGGGTGTTGAACTCACTCTTTTATCAAGAACCTAGACCCATCTACCACAATAACGTCATAAACATAACCCACGACCACAATAGCATCGTAAATCCATCCATGAAGGCAGAGTTCTAATGACCCAATATAAAAATTAAAACTAAATTATGAAACTATTAAAAGAAGATATCAAATAATTATAAAAAAAATTTCAAGGCTAGCAGCTGGCCTATTGGTTAAGATGCCTGCATCCCTTATCAGAGTGCCTGGGTTCAATACACGCTTCTGGCACCTGACTCCAGCTTCCCACTACTGCTGCCCCTGGGAAGTAGTAATGAAGACTGAAGTAACTGGATTCCCGCCATTGACATGAGAGACCAGACCTGGATAGTGTTCTCAGCTCCCACTTCAGCCTCAGCTCAGCTCTGGCTGTGAACCACAGGGTAGGATGGCTGCTTGTCTTTCCACAGCTCCCCCTGCCCCTCCCCCTCTTCCCTACTTTTCAAATTAAAAAAAAAAAAAAAAGGTTTTTAAAATCTCAAAATGGGGAAAACTTTCTAAGTATAACCCAGATGTAACCTCTCCCCTTACAAAACCCACAAAAAATTCACAAAAACTTCCTGCTTGGGGTTTCAAGGAAGCATTTTCACACATTATTAATGAAATCATCACTTAGCAGACATTGTGAGCCTCCATGAGAACAACCTAGCAAAACTTCTACATGACTTAACTACTAACCCCATAATTTCACATTTAGGGATTTATCTTTCAGATGTACTTGCATGCATACTGAGGGACATTTATGTACCAGGCTCTTCAGGCAATCTTGTTTATAATGCAAAAGTCTGAAAATAACCTAAATATGTAGCCAGTTACAGTATATCACCATGATTTTATACTTTGTAGTTGTTAAAAACAAAAAAGCTGTAGATCTATGTGTGCTGATCAGTACAATTTTTGGCATAATATTGCTAAGTAAAAACAATAAAATAGAAGGTGCAAAATGGTACACAGTATGCTACTATCAATGTAAAAGGAATTAATAAAAGCTAGTTTGTCTATGCCTAAAAGTCTCTAAAAATATACATTAAAAATTCAGTGACTGCCTCTGAATATCTGTTTATAATACCTTTAAAATATTATAGTATATGTTCATATTATTTAAAGAGAATAACAACTTTAATTATAAGTAGAAAAATAAGCCATTTTTATGAGAAGGGTTCCTTGTTTGTGAAGATTCATAAGGACTTAAAAATTTTAATTTTCTGAATTTGGGAAGAAATATTACAAGGATTATTATATATTTCATAAATATCCTATAGCTGTCTTAAATCAGTATTTGCTGACTTAATTATCGAATGATAGTTTTAATTCCTTCTTTACAATTATAGATAAATTATTTCTTCTGAGTTGTCCAATATTTTTGGAATAATAAAAATCATGTTATTACAGACTTCTTATTCTTGTCTTTAATTCTAATCCAATGAGACTACTGTTTCATCAGCAAATACAATCTACTGTTATACTCACAGACACACAGACAATTAACCATACCAAGGCAGTTTCCATCTATTCCTATTGAACTGGAAAATACGTTCCTTGAGGATATATAGAGATGTCACTCATTATTTTAAAAATTCAGTGACAATTCTTTTTTTAAGTATCTCTTTATGTAAGAGTAAACATTTGAGCTCCACTGATGGACAGCTCTGAGTTCCCAAGAAAATCTTCTGTTTCTTTGACTTCTTTTGGCCCTGGCACTGGATTGGGACTTTTAAAAAAGAACCCTGATTGATCTATGTAAGGCTGCATTAGTGAGGCAGCTAAATCAACAGCAGACACAGCATGAAGAATTAAAATATGGGTGAAGTCACAAGCAGTCGTTCACTAGAAACAGAACATTAAACCATCTGAAATATGCTCTTACAATCACTTTAGATCCCTCAGATGTAAAGTAAGAAAAATTTCAATACAGAAAGGTGGCAGCAGTACTTAAATATTTTGGCTGAGCTCCTTGGTTTTGACTAGCTATAGAATAATTTACTTGTGAAAACAAACAAGGATGTATGTCTCATTTAATTGGCTGACTGGACATTGTCACCTAAGGTCTGTACTGAAAATAGCTCCATGTATTATATTGATGGCTTTAGCTTTACATTTCAGGAAAACCTAACAAATTTGAGGATTTCATACTTGAAATTTTCATCGTACTGTCAAGATTTTCAAAAGCAAAAGGGCTAGAGATTGGCTTAAAAACATCAAAATAGAGCCGGCGCCGTGGCTCAATAGGCTAATCCTCCACCTTGCGGCGCCGGCACACCGGGTTCTAGTCCCGGTCGGGGCGCCGGATTCTGTCCCAGTTGCCCCTCTTCCAGGCCAGCTCTCTGCTATGGCCAGGGAGTGCAGTGGAGGATGGCCCAGGTGCTTGGGTCCTGCACCCCATGGGAGACCAGGAAAAGCACCTGGATCCTGGCTCCTGCCATCGGATCAGCGCGGTGCGCCGGCTGCAGCGGCGGCCATTGGAGGGTGAACCAACGGCAAAGGAAGACCTTTCTCTCTCTGTCTCTCTCTCTCACTGTCCACTCTGCCTATCAAAAAAAAAAAAAAAAAAAATCAAAATAATGTACAAGTAAGACATCTATATTAAATAGAATACAATGCTCAGCTTACTGCTTGCTTTGTCATATTGGTTTAGGTTCAAATGTTAATGATATAGGATTCAAAATATTCTTTATTTATTTATTTGACAGAGTTAGACAGTGAGAGAGAGACAGAGGGAAAGGTCTTCCTTTTTCCATTGGTTCACCCCCAAATGGTTGCTACGACCAGGGCGCTGCACCGATCCAAAGCCAGGAGCCAGGTGCTTCCTCCTGGTCTTCCGTGCGGGTACAGGGGCCCAAGCACTTGGGCCATCCTCCACTGCCTTCCTGGGCCACAGCAGAGAGCTGGACTGGAAGAAGAGCAACTGGGACTAGAACCCGGCGCCCATATGGGTTGCCGGTGCCACAGGCAGAGGATTAACCAAGTGAACCACGGCGCCGGCCCCTCAAAATATTCTAATTATATCATCTACAGATTTTGGTTGCAGTCAATGCAGCAATACAATAAATATAGGAAAAACTGACCAAAGAAAACCAGCCTAACACATGAGGATGGTTCAAAAAGTTCATGGAAAAATAGAATTAAAAGATGACTTTATTTTAGTGCAAAAAAATTTTTGAAACCTACATCGTTTTCCCATAATATGCATTTCCCATTAACTTTTTGAAGATCCCTCATATGCATAGATTTCAAAATTTTCTGTATAATTCTGATTACATAATCCTTGAAACCAGAGAATCTTTTTCTAAGTAATCAATTAGGATTTTAATGAAAGCAAACATTTGCCTTACAGTTTATGATAAGGATTAATATACACACTACTTAATCCTTGTTAATTACCATGAGGTGGGTACTATACTCCCAAATATTTAGATAAAGAAACTGAGATCCTGCACCCTTCCAAAAATCTTGGTAAGCTTGTGCCTTACTAGCAGGGTTAGAATAAATGAAAGGGTAAAAAAAATTTTATGCTTGGCTTCTGTGGGCAGTCAATGTTGATGTATCTTGGGTTATTTTCACCATCTTACAGCCTCCAGATGGGCTAGCAACATAATTCCCAAATAATTTGGAACATGGTATATATTCTTAAACTTTAAATTTTGAAATAATTTTAGATTTAGAGAAAAGCCACAAGAGTTCTCATATACCCTTCACCTAACGTTCCCTCATGTTAATATCTTATATAACCATGACACAATGACAGAAAAATCAAGACTTGTCCAATTCTATTTTTTTAATTCTATTTTTAAAAAGACTTGTTTATTTGAAAGGCAGAGAGAGAGAGAGAGAGAGAGAGAGAATATCTTCCATCCACCTGCTGGCTCACTCTCCAAATGGCTGCATGGCCAGAGCTGGGCCAATCTGAAACCAGGAGCTTCTTCCAGGTCTCCCACATGGGTACAAGACCCAAGCACTTGAGCCATCTTTCTACCATGTTCCCAGGTGCATACGCAGGGATCTGGATTGGAAGTGGAGGGCTGGTAATTGAATCTGTGCCTGTATGGGATGCCAGCACCACAGGTGGCGTCTTTACCTGCTGTGCCACAGTGCCCCAAGACTGGTACAATTCTATTAACTAAAATGCAGACTTTATTCAAATTTCACCAGTTTTACCATTAATGGTATTTTCCTTTTTCTAGGATCTAATCCAGGATTCCATATCATATTTAGTTATATCTCTTTACTTCTACAAAGTAGACAAAAAAAAAAACTGTGGCTTTTAAATTAAAATTAAGGTTCATTTTAATCTGAAAATGTCACAGCATTTCTGGAAACAGTATTGACTACTGAAAACCTGCTTTGGAAATGATTGGGTCTATGTGATAACGAAGAAAACATCTCAAAATAAAGAGCCAGATTGGCTTAATGATAGAAAAAACAGCCACTTTTTAAATAAAGAATTGGCTGTAATTATCCGAATAGTCAGTTGTATTTAAGACAACTGTTCCTATGAAAATAAATCAACAATCAGTGAAAACTCCCTGGAAAACCACAGGTGCCAGACAGAATTCAACTCTGTTTAATGGAGCAGTTATTAAAGATTTGTTTTTAAATTAAAGGACTTGCGTTTGTTCAGTCTAGACAGGCTAAATTAATAACTAAATTCATGTACACAAAGGTTATTAGAAGGCAATGACTTTCTCTACATATGGATGTCCTTTTCTAATTGGTAACATAAAAGTTGCTGAGTTGCAGATGCCCCTGCGTCTGGAGAATGTGTACAAACTCTGGAGAAGATGTACAATCTTTAGATCCTGTTCAAACTACTTTGGGAGACACGGCAAGAGGGTCCACTATAAACCCTTATTCTTGGGGGCTCTGGGTTATGTACATTAATTTCCAAGACTTTACTGGCAAATTCCTAATTACCAGGAAAAATACCAGTTTTTCAGAATTTCTATAGGAACTTAGAATTCCTGAAGAAGAAAAATTAGAAAGCATAAACTATATGTACTAAAAGTGAAATAAGGATGTTTGGTAAGCCACAAGCACTTCTAGAGTGATAAAAGAGGAATAAGCTAACATATAAAAATTGAAGATTGTTATTGTACAGCTTTAAAAATTAGAAAAAACAATGTTCCTGTATAGCTTTAAAAATTAGAAAAAATAATGTTCCTGGGCTGGCACTGTGGCGCAGTGGGTTAATGCCCTGGCCTGAAGCGTGGCATCCCATATGGGCGCCGGTTCTAGTCCCAGCTGCCCCTCTTCTGATCCAGCTCTCTGCTATGGCCTGGGATAAGAGGGCCCAAGTCCTTGGGCCCCTGCACCTGCGTGGGAAACCTAGAAAAGAAGCCCCTGGCTCCTGGCTTTGGGTTGGCACAGCTCCAGCCCTTGTGGCCATCTGGGGAGTGAACCAGCGATGGAAGACCTCTCTGTCTCTACCTCTCTCTGCAACTCTGACTTTCAAATAAATAAAATAAATCTTTAAAAAAAAATGTTCCCAAGAGTTTAGAAGTTTATTAGCCAGGAAATGAGAGTAAATCAGAAAAAATTCCATGGCAGTTAAGTGGGTTCTAGCAAGATGCCACAGCAGAGGGCATTAACCTGCAAGCCCTCACTTAGTACCCTACCCCCAGGAGTACAGGCAAGTTTCAATTTCCCATCTGTAAACTGAGGACAGTTACAACACCCACCTCTGGGATGACCTGGCATATAGCAAATGCTTTTTGTTACCATCAAGGTCTCCTTTGGTTGATTGTTGCGAGGCTGATATTGGTCAGTTTATGAATTTTTCTGAGATAGAAATCATTTGGGCCTGCAGCACATCTTCTAGGGCCACAGGCAGACTCCTTTCTCAAGTGACTGGGGCATGGTATGGAGTTCTGGAAAACAAGCATTAGTCTAGCTACATTTCTTTACCAACAATTTCCAGATAATTAATCTAATTAAGAGCCTATCAGTCTTCGGCTCTTAATGTTGTCTAAGGAAAATCCTGTGGCCATAAAACAGCCTCTAAGACACTCATGACCTATTCAGCAATCCTTAAATAGTTCTGCATTCAGCAAGCTGCCTGCTAGGTTGTCACTGATGACAATAACTTTAAAGTTTCTGACATTACAGTCCTAAGCAAAGCCTCAAATCTTTTTTTTTTGTTGTTGTTGTTTTTGTTTTTTGACAAGCAGAGTGGACAGTGAGAGAGAGACAGAGAGAAAGGTCTTCCTTTTGCTGTTGGTTCACCCTCCAATGGCCGCCACGGCCGGCGCGCTGCAGCCGGCACACCGCACCTATCCGAAGGCAGGAGCCAGGTGCTTCCTCCTGGTCTCCCATGGGGTGCAGGGCCCAGGCACTTGGGCCACCCTCCACTGCACTCCCGGGCCACAGCAGAGAGTGGGCCTGGAAGAGGGGCAACCGGGACAGAATCCGGCGCCCCGACCGGGACTAGAACCTGGTGTGCCAGTGCCACAAGGTGGAGGATTAGCCTACTGAGCCGCGGCGCTGGCCCAAAATCTCTTTCATTTACTAGGACCACCTTATTCTTCTAAAGATACAGCATCTCGTACTTATGATGATTTCAGAACAACCAGATGAAATATGTTATTTCAATATTCTGGGAGGTGATTCTGGCTCTATTGACATAGTTTGAAAGATTCTAAAAGGTCACAATCACTCTGGAATAGTGAATGATTTCCTTCTAAATGGGTTTCAAAGAGTCAAGACTTGTAATATCATTAGCTCTGGAACCCCCCTTCCTCTATAAAATGTTTTTACAAGGCACTATTAATCTTCACCACACAAAGCACTATTATTTTTATTTGCAGGAAATACATTTTAATCTTCTATTGTCACTTGTTATTTCGGGTTTTCTGTCTCTGACAGCTGAACCTACCTTATATACTAATGTTCTAGGCCAGTACTATTTTGCATTATTTTGTATTCAAAGACCATTTAGGATATCAAACTAATTTTAGTTCAGAAAAAAACATTTAAAAAAATTTTTTTAATTTATTTATTTGACAGAGTTGTAGACGGTGAGAAAGAGTGAGAGACAGAGAGAAAGGTCTTCCTTCCATTGGTTCACCCCCTAAATGGCCGCTACAGTCAGCACTGTGCCGATCCAAAGCCAGGAGCCAGGTGCTTCCTCCTGGTCTCCCTAGCAGGTGCAAGGGCCCAAGTACCTGGACCATCCTCCACTGCCCTCCCGGGCCACAGCAGAGAGCTGGACTGGAAGAGGAGCAACCAGGACTAGAACCCAGTGCCCATATGGATGCCGGTGCTGCAGCTGGAGGATAAACCAAGTGAGCCATGGCGCCCGCCCAAAAATACGTTTTTTGCTGAGACTATATATACTAAACTTCTGCAAGGATACCAACTTAGATAACGAGAGAAAATACAGAAAAAAAATTTTTTTAAAGATTTGTTTATTTATTTGAAAGAGTTACAGAGAGGCAGAGGCAGAGAGAGAGAAAGGTATTCCATCTGCTAGTTTACTCCCCAGTTTACCACAATGGCCAGAGCTGCGCCTATCTGAAGCCAGGAGCTGGATGCTTCCTCCGGGTCTCCCACGTGGGTGCAGGGACCCAAGGACTTGGGCCATCTTCTACAGCTTTCCCAGGCCACAGCAGAGAGCTGGATCAGAAGTGGAACAGCCGGGACTCAAACCAGTGCCCAGATGGGATGCCAGCACTGCAGACTGGGGCTTTAACCCACTGTGCCACAGTGTCGGCCACAAGAATACAGGAAATCTAACACTACAGTGTAATCTTGATGTGCTAGACAAACTAGTCTCAGGCCATCAGCAATACACATCAATTATCTTCACAGAACCAGAGTTAAACACCTTCAGCCTTAATTAAGTCTCACAGTTCAATCACTCCACTCTACAGAAGAAACAAAGTCTGAATTTTCAAGGTCAAAGGATGGTTTTCATGTTTCAAATTATGTTCATGAGTTTTGTGGGGAACATGCTCTATGGACTGCACTTGCGTGTATTCTGTTTCCAAAATCATTTATACTTCAGGTTGGATATTTTTTCTTTCTTTTTTGGACAGGCAGAGTAGACAGTGAGAGAGAGAGACAGGTCTTTTCCGTTGGTTCACCCAACAATGGCCACTGCAGCTGGCATGCTGTGGCCAGCACACTGTGCTGATCCGAAGCCAGGAGCTTCTCCTGGTCTCCCATGCAGGTGCAGGGCCCAAGCACTTGGGCCATCCTCCACTGCCTTCCCAGGCCACAGCAGAGAGCTGGACTGGAAGAGGAGCAACCGGGACAGAATTCGATGCCCCGACCGGGACTAGAACCCGGTATGCCGGTGCCGCAGGCGGAGGATTAGCCTATTGAGCCACGGGGCCAGCCCTCTTCTTTTTTTAATATTTATTTATTTATTTGGAGAGAGAGTGGGAGACGGGGAAAGAAAGAGGTCTTCCATCCACTGGTTTACTCCCCATATGGCTGCAACGGCTGGAGCTGGGTGGATCTGAATCCAGGAGCTTCTTCTGGGTCTCCCACATGGTTACAAGGGCCCAAGGACTTGGGCCATCTTCTGCTGCTTTCCCAGGCCATAGCAGAGGGCTAGATTGTCAGTGGAACAGTCGGGACTCGAACCAGCGCCCATATGGGAAGCCAGCACTGCAGGAGGTGGCTTTACCCACTAAGCCACAGCACCGGCCTCATCAGGTTGGGTATTTCTTATCCAAAATACTTGGGATCAGAAGTGTTTTAGATTTTGGAATATACATATATTATACACACACACACACACAAAATGAGACATCTTGGGAATGGGATCCAGATTTAACATGAAATTCATTTCTATTTCACACACATTTTATACATATAGACTGAAGATAATTTTATACAACATTTTAGTGTACTTGCATTTTGATTGTGACCCCTCATGTTAGGTCATGGGTGGGATTTGCCTCTTGTGTCAAGTCAATGCTAATCAAGTTTTGAATTTTAGAGAATTTCAGAGTTCATGTTTTCAGATTAGGGGTGCTCAATCTATAATATAACAGATAGCAATTGGTCATCTCGGCTGGCACCGCGGCTCACTAGGCTAATCCTCCGCCTGCGGCGCTGACACCACGGGTTCTAGCCCCGGTTGGGGTGCCGGTTCAGTCCCGGTTGCTCCTCTTCCAGTCCAGCTGTCTGCTGTGGCCTGGGAAGGCAGTGGAGGATGGCCCAAGTGCTTGGGCCCTGCACCCGCATGGGAGACCAGGAGGAAGCACCTGGCTCCCAGCTTTGGATCGGCATAACGCACCGGCCATAGCAACCAACGGAAGGAAGACCTTTCTCTCTCTCTCACTGTCTAACTCTGCCTGTCAAAAAAAAAACCAAAAAAAAAAAAAAAACAAAAAAAAAAACACCAAAACAAAAAACCACACACACACACAAAAAAACAATTGGTTATCTCAAAATAAAATCCCTAGCACTTAGTTCATCAAACTCCTAAGAATAAAAATATAGCATGTAACTACAGGCATTATAATATCTGAATTATGCTGAACAGTTAGCAGGAAATTAGTTATAAAAGGAAAATAGCAAACAGGAGTAGAAATGACAGTGGCACAACAGTTTTGCTTACAGTAGTCCCAGAGTCACACACTATTGTGCTCTGTGTTGAAAGACAAACCAACAATCATGACATTATTCATGTACACAAAAGCAGCTAAAAAGAATGATGGAGCATGAATCTCTCCTACATTCTATGCTAGAACAGTATTCTTTGGTCTGCAGCTACAGTAACTGTTCATAAGGCTTTTCTCCTCATTTGTGACTGAAGGCATTAATCGATGTTCTTTACTAAACAAGCGTGAGCTCTGTGGTGCAGCAGGGTAAGCTGCTGCTTGGGTGCTCACATCCCATACTGGAGTGCCTGGGATTGAGCCTCACCTATGGTTTCAATCTAGCTGTCTGCTAATGTATCTGAGAGGCAGCAGATGATGTCCCAAGTACTTGGGTTCCTGTCTACTGGCTTTGGCCTGGCCCAGCCTTGGCTGTTGTGGGCATCTGCGGGGTGAGCCAGCAGATAAAAGCGTGCACTCTCACTCTCTCAAGTGAACATATATATTTTTAAAGTCACTCTATAGATCAGTAAGCTTCTAAGAACTTTAATATAACAAAAAGAATATTCTAAGATGGTGGTGTTGGAGGCACAACTCTGTAAATATACTAAAATCTACTGAATTGTATATTTCAAATGAGTGAACTATGTGGGATATAAATTATGTCTCAATAAAGCTGTTTTTAAAAAAAAAGCAGGAAAAAGAGAACTGACTTAAAAGAACCATCAGAAATGCTACACATAGAATCCTCTTAACAGAAAATACAAAGTACTGTGAAGTAGTAACAATTTTTACATCATCTGACAACCACTGGAATGGAACCTGGAAGCATAACTGATCTTATATTGATGAAAAGGAGGTAACTGAAATTATCACTGGTGAGCTAAGAGAGGTAAGTGAGTCACTAAGGCTACACTGTTAGAAAATAGTAGGGCCACGGTGCCGTGGCTCACTAGGCTAATTCTCCACCTGCGGCACCAGCACCCCGGGTTCTAGTCCTGGTTGGGGCACCGGTTCAGTCCCGGTTGCTCCTCTTCCAGTCCAGCTCTCTGCTGTGGCCCGGGAAGGCAGTGGAGGATGGCCCAAGTGCTTGGGCCCTGCACCCGCATGGGAGATCAGGAGGAAGCACCTGGCTCCTGGCTTCAGATCAGCGCAGCATGCCGGCTGTAGCGGCCAATTAGGGGGTGAACCAACGGAGGGAAGAGCTTTCTCTCTCTCTCTCTAACTCTGTCAAAAAAAAAAAAAAAAAAAGAAAGAAAAAGAAGAAAGAGAGAGAGAGAGAGAGAGAAAGAAAATAGGGCCAGAACTTGTTCAAATCCCATATGCTTTCCCCTACTTCCTACTTCATTTTTGCCTTTATGGAGACAAGCTAGGAATTCACTGTGAAAAAACATATGCTTAGGTTCTTAAGAGAGCTGGAAGTTAGTCTGAATAAAATCTGAATAAATCTTGCCTATAGAAACTTGAAACTCCACATCATGTGCCAGTTTTCTTCAGCTTTACAAGAAAGATCATATGAAAAATGTCAGGAAATGAGTATCAGAATGAAAACCTCAAATTTAATAAATTCAGAAGTGAACTATAACCCATTAAATGTCAGGGAGTTATTTGTCAAGTGTTTCTTACCTTAAAATGGATATCTATAACTATAAATTCAGACCAAACAATTCCTGGTACATAGAACATATTAATAAAGTCACTGGGGGCTGGCGCCATGACATAGCAGGTAGAGCCGTTGCCTGCAGTGCCAGCATTCCATATGGGCACCGGTTTGAGACCTGGCAGCTCCACTTCCGATTCAGCTCTCTGCTGTGGCCTGGGAAAGCAGAAGATGGCCCAAGTCATTGGGTCCCTGCACCCTGCACCCGTGTGGGTGACCCGGAAGAAGCTCCTGGCGTCGGATTTGCCCAGCTCCGGCCAACTGGGAAGTGAACCAGTGAATAGAAGGCCCCTCCCTCCCTCCTTCCCTCCGTCTCCTTCTTTCTGTTGTAACTCTGACTTTCAAATAAATAAAATAAATCTAAAAAGAAAAGTTATTGACACAAACAGGTAAGACGGTACATCTATGCAGCATACTGGATATAACTGAAAAAGACAGACCACCTTATTTTGGAGGACAGAAACAATGTACAAGCATTGTGGCCTCCAAAGAGCAGAGCATAAAGCACACTAATTGCTCTATTCCACTACTTTCTAGCTCCCCCACATTAAGTGAACAGGGAACAGGACAAGGCTGGATGGTGTGGCCCAAAGGCAGAGGGCACTTGGCCGCATTAAACAAAGGGCAAGGAGGCAACAAAGTAGAAACATAGTTCCTATAAGGGCTCTTTGAACACATGAAGTGAGTCTTTTTCATCAGACCTAGTACAATGACTTGCACATAGTAGGTGTTCTACAAAAGCATCTGTTTAATTTAAAAGGTGAGAAAATGTCATTTTCAGCACTAAAACCATTTTAGAGCCCTGCTGAGAAATTATTGGCTTTCATGCTTGGCACAACTGATTAGAAAGACTTACCCTGATTTTTTTTTCTAGAAATCCTTGTATAACAGCATTCTTTATCTTTCACAGAAGATCCACAGTGTCATTGTTTTTAAATAGCACATTCGGGGCTGGCACTGTGGTGCAGCGGGTTAGGGCCCTGGCCTGCGGTGCCGGCATCCCATATGGATGGTTCTAGTCCCCGCTGCTCCTCTTCTGATCCGGCTCTCCGCTGTGGCCTGGGACAGCGGTGGAGGATGGCCCAGGTCCTTGGGCCCCTGTGCCCATCTGGGAGACTCAGAGGAGGCTCCTGGCTCCTGGCTCCTGATCAGTGCAGCTCCAGCCATTGCAGCCATCTGGGGGGTAGGCCGGCAGATGGAGGACCTCTCTCTCTCTCCCCCTCTCCCTCTCTCTGTCTCCTTTCTGTGACTGACTTTCAAATAAATAAATCTTAAAAAAACAAACAAACAAACAAACAAACAAAACCAGCACATTCATAGTAAGAGCTCTCCTATGGAGAAATCACATGAGCGCATACTTTTAATGACTCTCTCAATAAAATGATTATAGCTATCTAGAGATGGTTACTAAGCTAAGAACACTGATATGTTTACTTTTCATGTGATAGCAAGGTTACTTTCCCCAGAACACAAGAATTCAGGAGAAAAGAATTAAACTGGCTTAGAGTAAAATGGAGCAGGCAAATAAGTAAGGCTTTACTCAGCATCAGCTTATTCAGTAATAGCAATGTAAAGACAATGTGAAGTTAAACAACAGGTATTATGAGAAAAGGTGATCAAGGAACTCTCTCCAATAAAGTACAATGTAAATAAAAAGAACAATATTCAATGGAGAATTTATTCTGCCTTTAAAAACATTTAAGCATTAATTCTATAATATACAACCTTCATTTCTTTAAACAGACATTATTTCAGAGACAAAGAGAATGCTAATTTCTGGAGAGAAAACATTAAAAAGAAAACATTAAAAAGGCAGAGCATGCCTATGGTTTTCATCTCTGTCTTTATAAAACAATATGAACTCCACAGATCTGACCAGATCTGACCAGTCAAGCTCCTTCTGCTAAGGTTTTTAAGATTTGTTTATTTGAAACAGTTACAGAGAGAGATCTTCCATCCTCTGGTTCACTCCCCAAATGGCCACAACAGCGGGGGCTGGGCCAGGCCAGAGCCAGAAGCTTCTTCCTGGTTTCCCATGTGGGTGAAGAGGCCCAAGCACTTGGGCTGTCCTCAGCTACCTTATCAGGCACATTAGCAGGGAGCTGGATCAGAGTGGAGCAGCCAGGATGCTGGCATCCCAGGCAGTGTTTTTATCCACAATGCCACAAAGCCTGCCCCATTCTTCTAATATTTAAAGCCATATTAAATTGGGGGGAAGAGACAACTAAAGAGAAACTAAAAGATCAGATTGAATTCAAATTAGTGAATGTGAATATCCCTGCAGTGGCTGTCATAGGCATTTGAGGAGTGAACCAGCGGATGGAAGATTACTTTCTCTATCACTCTGCTTTTCAAGTAGATGAAAATAAGCAAATAAACATTAAAAAAAAAAAAAAAAACAGAAAGTACAAGTAAATCCTAGGGTAATTAAGAATTCAGAATCACTAAATAATATTCCTGAGAAACCATAAAAATTAGACAAATGAAATTACTATGATAAAAAACATCATTCTAATTTCATTCAGATAGAAGTGGGATGAGGGAGGCAGAGTGCTCTTTGCATCCAAAAAGCTTTAGATCACAGGTTTATCTCTCTAAGCAAAAAAATCTTGTTTAAGCAGCATTTTAATCTAGAAAAAATACTCCAATATGATCATCACTATTTTCTTCTTTATTTTATTGAGTAAAAAACAGTATCTTCTGCATGGTTCATTAAAAAAAAAATTTGTTGAGTCCAGACTCAGGACCAACCTGGGAACTTAGTGGTGGTTACCCTGACAGAGACTCTAGTCTACAAGGAATGAATGGATTAGACATTCAGTCATATTTAAGGAAGAGGGGAAGGATCAAGCTGATTTATGGAATCCCCTAACTCTTTATCCTAATCTAGTACTCTTTATTCCCTTCTGCTTGATTCTAGTCTATAAAAGGCTTTTCAGTATCTCCATCTTTAACTTTCAGAGGCATCAGAGTACAGATATTTTAACAGAAATGCAATTAATTCCCATTTTGCTACAGAACTCAGAATCTCATTATAATATTCATTAAAATAAAAGATTAAATCTTCAATTAAGTTAACTCAATTCCTTTTATTCTGATTAAAACTCATTACTTTATCAAGGATACAACAATATAAAATTACTTGGCAGTCTCTCATACAAACTGTATTTGAAGGTAACCCCAAACAGCACTGGTTGATGAGGTAAAGGTCTTCTTTACAGGATTCCTGTTAATAAATGCGGAAGAGATGACAGGACAGGAAAATCACCATTTGGCGACCAAATATGAAATAACTTAAATTGATGAGACCAAAAGTAGGATCTTTTAACAGCACTAAAAGTGGGGCAGCCAGACATGGCAGGCCTCTGGATATGATGCAGTATTAAATTCCTACTAAATATTTTTGACAAAAAACTTAAGCTTGATTTCAATCAAACTTCTAGAGCTAACTACCATTTATAGGAAATACAGGAAACTGAGCAGTGAACTGATACCACAATGAAGCAAGCAGACAAATCCCAAATGCAAGAAATTTCACAGGGCAACTGACCCAGTTCCTGCAAAGAGTCCATGACACAAAACAAAAAGAGGAGGAGGAGGAACTGTCCTAGATCAAAATAGACATTAGAGACAAAATGACCAAATGTGATCTGAGGACTCTGAATCTTGCTATGAAGAAGCCATCTTCTTTAAAAACAGATATTTAGATACCTGGACCATGTTGAATGGGTTCAGCTATTAGATGATACCAAAGATGCTGATTATTATTAGATGGTATTTTGATTCAATAAGATAATACCCTTAAAGATGCTTATAGAAGTATGCCAAAGTGAATGTCTACAATTTTCTTTAAAACACCTCAGTGAGAAAAGGTAAAAGAGAAAAAGGATAAAATAAAAAAAATTTCACAAAATCTTAATTGTTCAATCTGAGAGAATAGGTACGTGTATATGTTCTGCTATCTTTCTGCTCTTGAGTGTTTATACAGCTTTTCATAAAAAAAATTAAAAACCTTACTGGCAGAGAAGTCTGAAAACAATCCAGGTATATCTATGAAGGAATACTAGTCCCAGTTAGAAAATAAAGGGATCAATGAAAAAAATTTACACAGCAGTTATTATTTAGATAGAATGAATAAGATGAAAGAGATGAATTTTCTCCTTGATAATATGATCATCCAGGAATGTAATACAAATACTGCTTCACTCTTGAAGTAGGTTATAGAAAATCAATAGCAGAGAACAAATAGTTTTACTGAACATATTAAAAAAGGGGGGGTGGAGCTGTGGCATAGTGGGTAAAGCCGCCGCCTGCAGTGCCGGCATCCCATATGGGCACCGGTTTGAGACCCGGCTGCTCCACTTCTGATCCAGCTTTCTGCTGTGGTCTGGGAAAGCAGTAGAAAATGGCCCAAGTCCTTGGGCCCCTGCACCCACGTGGGAGACCCGGAGGAAGCATCCAGCTCCTGGCTTCAGATCGGCGCAGCTCCGGCCATTGTGGTAAACTGAGGAGTAAAGCAGCAGATGGAAGACCTCTCTCCCTCTCTCCCTCTAACTCTTTCAAATAAATAAATAAATCTTTTAAAAAAATTTTTAGAGGGGCCAGGATTGTGACACAGCTGGTCAGCTGGTAAAGCCGCCTTCTGCGATGTCAGCATCCCATAAGGACACTGGTTTGTGTCCTGGCTGTTCCACTTCCAATCTAGCTCCCTGCTAACAGCATAGGAAAAGCAGTGGAAGACGGCTGAAGTGTTTGGGCCCCTGCCACCACGTGGGAGACCTGGATGAAGCTCCTGGGTTTGGCCTGGCCCAGCCCTGGCTGTTGTGGCCATCTGGGGAATGAACCAGTAGGTAGAAGATTCATTCTCATTCTCTCTCTCACTCTTTCAAATTCATAAGTAAATCTTTAAAAAACAAAAAACTTTTAGGAACGCGGCTATCCATTTCATCCCCCTCAGAACTGTGTTGTGCTTTTATGTAATTCTAGAATTTTAAGTAGATGGTGTCAGTGAATTGAAACAGAAAAAAAACGGAGACACAGAAAACAGAAGTTACACTGCATTTTGAGCTGAATACTGTTGAATTTTTCTTTCATTTCAATCATTTGATAGCTTTTCTAAGAATCCAGGGCCCCCTTCACATCCACCCTGAAATGTATTCTAACTTTTAGTGTGCCTAGTTTACAGAGTGCTGGCTAAGGCTCTTTGGAGATCAGTTTTCAAATTATCCTTCAAGTAGTTCAAAGTAAATCAAAGAGAAAATCAATACTCTTGGGGCTGGTGCTCTGGCGTAGTGGGTTAAGTTGCTGCCTAAAGGGCCAGCATCCCATAAGGGCGCTGGTTCGAGTCCTGGCTGCTCCACTTCTGAGCCAGCTCTCTGCTATGCCTGGGAAAGCAGTAAAAGATGGCCCAAGTCCTTGGGCCCCTGCCCCCACATGGGAGACCTGGAAGAAGCTTTTCCTGGCTTCAGATTGGCACAGCTCTGGTCGTTGCGGCCAGCTGGGGAGTGAACCAGTGGATAGAAGACCTCTCTCTCTTTCTCTGCCTCTCCTCTGTGTAACTATTTCAAATAAATAAATAAATCTTTAAAAAAAATCAATACTCTTCCAAAAGCATCTTCAAATCATAAAGCATTTCTTTTTGAGTTTTTTTTTTTTTTTTTTTACTAAAGGGTATTGTCTTTTATTTTTAAATTTTGAAAGGAAGAGAAAGACACACACACACACACACACACACAGAGGCCCTAAATCCAATGACAAGTGTCTTTATAAGAGAGAAAGAGAAAGTCAAATGAAGACAGGCAGATTGGAATGTATGCAGTCACCAGAGACTGGAAGAAGCCAAGGAGGAATTCTGTAGTCTTCGGAAGAAACACAACAGTTCTGATGACACCCTGATTTGAATTTTGGCCTCCAGAACTGTGGAAGAATAAATTTCTGTTGTTCTAAACCTCTGAGCTTGTGATAATTTGATACTGCAACCATGGGAAACTTATCCCTTTGCCCCATCCTAACAAGTCATTTTTATTTACTTAATTTTATTTATTGCTGTTCTGCAAGGGCATCAGAAGAGGTACCTTTAAATCTCTCCTATTGTCTATCTATTCTCTGCAAAGTTCTCTAAACTTCCTGTATCAGTAGCTCTCCAACATATCAGTGCAGGAAAGCACCTGAACAGTCAAGAGACTGGATTCTTATGAAAGGTGACAGTATCAACTGTGCCACATGGTGAACTTTGGAGGATGAAGGCCTGGGTTCAAAACCTGGCTCCCATCTTGTGAATAGGTTACTTCTTTGATCTTTAGTTATTTCATCCATAAAGAACTCTTTGAGGGTTGCTGTAAAGAGTAAATAAGTAATACATGAAAAGCTACAGGCATAAAAGGTTTTCAATATAGGTTACCTAATGTGACAGATTTCCAGGGTATAATACTGCCTCAAGCTATTGATATACATACAATTCTGTGATTTTTATTTTTAAATAATCTTCTCACTACCACAACAATTCCTTCTGGATTATTATTATTATTTTGACAGGCAGAGTGGACAATGAGAGAGAGAGACAGAAAGGTCTTCCTTTTTTGCTATTGGTTCACCCTCCAATGGCTGCCGCGGCCGGCGCACCGCGCTGATCTGAAGCCAGGAGCCAGGTGCTTCTCCTGGTCTCCCATGGGGTGCAGGGCCCAAGCACTTGGGCCATCCTCCACTGCACTCCCGGGCCACAGCAGAGAGCTGGCCTGGAAGAGGGGCAACCAGGACAGAATCCGGCGCCCCGACCGGGACTAGAACCCGGTGTGCCGGCACCGCAAGGTGGAGGATTAGCCTATTGAGCCATGGCGCCGGCCCCTTCTGGATTATTTAAAAAAATTTTTTTATTTAATGACGGCCATGCATGAGAGTTCTAAGTTTTGTAATTTCTTTTTCACTAAGAAAAAAGAACAAAAGCTTACACCTTTGATTTCCCTTTCTACCCATTTCCCACAAACTACATTTAACTCTGAATTTGGCATTTCATTATCTGCTAAACTTTTTCATCCTGCCAAAGATGAAGAGACTATTTGGATATGATATCTAGACTCTTATTTCAAGTTTATATTACTAAGCATAATTTCACACAGTGAGATTTGGGACAGAACAATAAAGAGGCACAGGTAGTTTATTTTTTTTTTCTGTTTGTCTAGAAGAACTAAACAAATATAGCTAATGCAATACCAAATTTAAAAAAAAAAAAAACAAACTAAGGCAACATAGGGCAGAGTGATAGTAGTAAAGCTACTAATTTTGAGAATTCAATAAACACTGTCATCAAAAGAACTGAATGCTCGTTATACTTGCTGTGCCATATTTGCATGTCTATTAAATTATGACATTAAGTTTGCTAAAAGAAGTGAAACGCTGCATCTGATACACACATTTAACTAGGAAAACATAAATAACAGGGGCCGGCACAGTGTGCAGTGGGTTAATGCCCTGGCCTGAAGCTCTGGCATCCCAAATGGGCGCTGGTTCAAGACCTGGCTGCTCCACTTCCAATCTAGCTCTCTGCTATGGCCTGGGGAAGCAGTAGAAGATGGCCCAAGTCCTTGGGCCCCTGCACCCGTATGGGAGACCCAGAAGAAGCTCCTGGCTTTAGACTGCACAGCTCTGGCCGTTGCAGCCAACTGGGGAGTGAACCATTGGATGGAAGACCCCCCTCCCACCTCTCCTCTCTCTGTGTAACTCCAACTTTCAAATAAATAAACAAATCTTAAAAAAAAAAAACATAACAGATAAAGTGAGAGACAGATTTTAGCATAACACATGTAACCAGAATTTTTAAAAAAGGTTTATTTATTTGAAAGGCAAATTAACAGAGATCTTCCATCTTCTGGTTCACTCTTAAAATGGCTGCAACAGGTAGGTCTAGCCCAGACCAAAGCCAGGAGCCAGACACTCCGTCCTGGTCATCCATATGGGTGGCAGTGGCCCAAATAGTTGGGACACCTTCTGCTGCCTTCCCAGGTACATTAGCAGGAAGCTGGATTGGAAGCAGAGTAGCTCTCTGATATGGGATGCCAGTGTCTTAAGTGGTGCCTTAACTTGCTTGTCCACAACACCAGCTCCTATAATCAGACTTCTATAGAAGCTGATGGTTTATATAAGAACAAGGTTTATCACAGGATAAAAACAAACTACTGATCTAGATAACCAAAACAATGAAAAGAATAGCAGATATCATTTAAAGAAAAAATGAATCAAAACAGGAACTTTGAAAGCAGGTAAACTGGATGTTACTTACAATAAAAAAAAAATCCCTACAATTCCTTCAGTAGTAAGCAACTCTCATATGCTTAGCATTGAATCCATAAAAATTCAGCTAGCATTAAAGTTTTCCAGAGCAACTTCAGAACATGGGTTCACTTGTAGCACTTTGTAAAAAGTGGCTTCCTTTCCCTTGCCACTGCAGGGTTACTCCAACTGTCCGGGGCACCAGGGAGGTCATGGAGGTCCACAGCAACTCTCTGGTGTTCAACTACCCTTAAGGCAGGTGTTGGGCCCGGGCTGGCTTTCCCAAGAGTGGCCAACCACAAGTAAAGCCATTTGCCAGCTACTCCTAGGCCAGCTGGCATAGAACAAAGTGTCTGGTTCCCACCTCAAGAACAGAGGAAGCCCGGCCAGCTGGCTTTCAAAGGACTATACTAGTTGGAGTTCTCACAATTTCTTTCAAATCATCTGGCATTCTTTAAGGGCCCCTGATTAACCCAACACTATCCTCTGAGGTCTGAGGTCTGAAATGTTCAGATAATTGGAGGAATCCTTAATACCTACCTAAATTATAAAAGAGGCAGAGTAACTGCTATTGCAATTGTTTCAAGAAACAATTTTTTGGAACTAAAATTTGCTCTCAATTTTAGCTTGTATTTGATCTAAAAATCTAAAGAATTCCTACAATTACTAAACAATTTTTTCAAAATAAAAATCAAGACAAATAATAAAGAAATAAGCTAAAACCAACAACTGAACACGTGGAAAAGAATGCCTTAATGCTGCTAGGATCTGACTCTCCCTACTCAACTCCTCAAGAGTCCAGCTATATCCTTCATATGACCTCAGAGTGGACTATCTATTACTACATATATTTTCCTATCCAGCTAGCAAGGAGGTGAAAAGAAGAGTGTCTTATAATGACCTTAAAAAAATCTATTGGTGACATATTGGGTGTTTAAGAAGTTCCGTTTCTAAACATAAGAAAACTTAACGTGGACTAATATGAACAAGGAACCTCATCTCTAAGCAAGCCAAATAAAACAAAGAACAGCATTCAGCTTAAAACAAAAAATATTTTATCAAGTGATCAAAAGGATTTACCAAATACCCAAACTGCTGGGAGGTACAATGGGTACTCATGTGCTAACTGTAGATCATTTTTCCAATCTATCACATGGGTTTATCTTAGGAATACAGAGGAAAGCAATCAGAAAAAACAAACTACAAAACCAGAAACCACTTAATCCAATTCACAGCCAATGTACCCTAGGTGATAAAAGTAATCTCAACAAAAAATACAGGGATCAAGTCAGAGTCAAATATTATTAACTGGAGGAGGCTATAATTATATTTTCTCATTTGGTTTACCCCCATGTTGAGTACTGAGTTTAACATTTTCACATTACTTCATTTGACCCATGTAACACACACACAAGGCAGGTATTATTATTCCTATTTTACAGATGAAGAAACAAATCAAGAAACCTGCTCAAGGTCACATGGCAAAGCAGAAGAGCTAGAATTAAACTTTAAGTGGTTTGATACAAGAATCTACGTGTAAGACTGTCAATATTAAATCTTATTTACAAAAAGACATGTAATGTAACATAAGGAAAAATTATTAATAGTCTTCACGATTTAACTCAGTTAAGTGCAAAGGGGTAATTACAACTATGCAGAAAGAGAGAGAGAGAAAGAGAGAGATCGATCTTCCATTCACTGTTTCACTCCCCAGACACCTGCAACAATCTGGACTGGGCTAGGCCAAGGACAGGGGTCCAGAACTCAATCCAGGCTTCCATGTGAGTGGCAGGGACCCAACTATTAGAGCCATTATCTGATGCCTCACAGGGCATACATTAGTAGGAAGCTGGAATTGGAAGTGGACCCAAGACTTGAACCCAGTTACTCAATGTGGGTGTCCCAACTGGTGTCTTAATGGCCGCACCAAATGCCAGCCCATCTTCTTAGAGAAATTTAAGGAGATTACCAGATTTAAAATGTCAGCTGTCTGGAGCCAGCATTATGATATAGTTGGTTAAACTACTGCTTGCAACACAGGCATCCCATATGGGCACCAGTTCCTGTCCCAGTTGCTCTACTTCTGATCCATCTCCCTCCTAAAGTGCCTGGGAAAGCAGCTGAAGACGGCCCAAATGTTTGGGCTCCTGCCACCCATGTGGGAGACCCATAAGATGCTCCTGGCTCTTGGCTTCGGCCTGGCCCAGCCCTGGCCACTGCAGCAATTTGAGGAATGAACCAGCAGATGGAAAATCTGTCTCTCTCTCCCTTTCTCTGTAATTCTGCCTTTCAAATAAATACATAAGTCTTTTAAGAAGTCAGCTGTGCCATTGTCCATACTGAGTATACACTTGTGCCAGCTATTGTGCTAGGGAACACAGTGGTAAACAGGACAGATGAAGTCCTTGCCTTCCTGGAGCTGACCTTCTATAATGAAGGTAAGAAACAAAATAATCAGTCAACAACAATAGAATTTCAGAGTTATGTAAACTGTAGAGGAGTTAGAGAGGAAATGTGGTCTTTTCAAAGCATTTAGCCATTCACGTGAACAGAAGGGAATGAATAGGTCAGTGAAAGTTTATTTTCTTATTCCATTCCTATTTCTACAGAATTATTTATTATTTTGAAAGGCAGAGAGACAGACAGAACATACGAATCTTCTCATATGGCTACAATGGCTAGGGCTGGGCCAGGCTGAAGCCAGGAGCCCAGAGCTCCATCCACGTCTCCTACATGTGTGGCAGGGACCCAAGTACTTGGGCCATCTTCTGCTGCTTTCCCAGGCACATTAGCAGGGAGCTCGATCCGACAGCCTATATGAGTGTCGGTGTTGTAGGTAGTGGCTTAACCTACTGTGCCACAACACCTGCCCTGTTATTCTGTTTTTAAAGGCAGGCAACAGGAGAACATGAGTATATGCAGACGTGGATAGTCCCCTGGAGAGTTGCTGATGGTGTAAGAGGGAGGCATAAAGACAAGAGCTGAGTTATGAGGGGGTGTAAGGTATAGCAGAGATAAGGAGGAACATGGTGGGAAAGTCAGTTAGCTGACCTCTGATACGAGGAAGACAGAAAACATGGGTGCTCAGGAAGGCCGATTTCTAGATTCGGTGAAGGGAAGACGAAGGGTTTCTGTCTCAGATACTGAAGTAAACCACCACTAAAGTGTGATGGTAAAACGAAGGCATCTCCAGATACACAAATTCAGAATTCAGGAAGGAATTTCAGACTTTGTGTGTTCCCTTTTTCAGAAAGCTACTTAAAGAACAAGAAAGGCAGAGGATCCAGGAAATGGGAGATCCAACATGAGGAAGGCAAAAGGAAATCCCAAGATGATGGCTGCATGGTAGTCTGGAGGGCAAAGCAATCCATATTGGAGGCAGAAGAGGGCTCCAGAAGGACCATCTCCCAGAAAAGTGAAATTGATTACCTGAAAATATTGGAAGATTATCAATCTGTCATACTATTTAAGCCTGAGTGACTGATTCAAAGAAGACTAAGCAAATGAAAAAAAGGTCATTATTAAATTCAGAAGAACTGGTATAAGAAGGAAATGTAGTAATAATTCCCTACATAGCTTATCTATAAATATTAGGTTTTCTGTCACAGTTCTACAAATACTAAATACTCACTTTACCGGGGAACCATCAAGTATGAGTAGGGGGATAAAGGATGGCTATACAGACAATGAAATCTTAACTGCTGTCCATAGATAATATCCAAAGATGAAAAGCCAAGAAAAACAGTATAAACATTAAAAACAAAATAGATACCAGAAGGAACTAAGAACTGACAGGTTGAAACACACAAAATTGCTGCTTTTTAATCATTTTCTAAGCTAAAAACACAATTTTAAATGCCTCAAGTTAAAACATTATAATAACAATACTGATTTTAAAGTAAACTGCCATTTATCAGATATTGTCCTTATTAGACACTGTTGGGAGAATAATGGATCCCAGTTTTGGTTAACAAAGCATCACTACATATGCTATTATCATCACTAACAATATTAACAATCACTAACAATATTAGTATTTTAATGAATGTAAATAATATATTTACTACTATAACATCATTTACTGTAATTAATCCTATTTGGATGATACAGAAGTTACTTCATATTTTTTCCATCTTTTTACCATCACCATACCACAGAAATGCTGAACTAGGGATTGGTCAAGATTTTTATTAATAAGGAGCCAAATAACAAGGCCAGGCTAGTTAGGACCCTTTCATGATCTGAAAAATTAGCTAAGTCACTCTTGCAAAATTAAAGTTCCATGAAGTTGTGGTACTCTTTAAGCTTATTCCAGTGACAATTCCAGTTATAATACTCTGTTTACCTAAGACTTCCCTTCATGGTTTTTTTTTTTTTTTTTTTTTGGATAGGCAGAGTGGACAGTGAGAGAGACAGAGAGAAAGGTCTTCTTTTTCCGTTGGTTCACCCCCCAGTGCATTGCTGCTGTGGTCGGCGCGCTGCGGCTGGCGCACCGCGCTGATCTGAAGCCAGGAGCAAGGTGCCTCTCCTGGTCTCCCATGGGGTGCAGGGCCCAAGCACTTGGGCCATCCTCCACTGCACTCCCTGGGCACAGCAGAGAGCTGGACTGGAAGAGGAGCAACCGGGACAGAATCCGGCGCCCCAACCGGGACTAGAACCCAGTGTGCCGGCGCCGCAGGCGGAGGATTATCCTAGTGAGCTGGGGAGCCAGCTCATGTTTTGTTTTAACGCAATACCTAAAAAAATCTTAAGATAGGCAGTTGATAAACATATTAGGGTTGCTTCAATATTAGTGACATTAGTTAACAGAGCTCTTGTTTTCACTTTACCTCATCTGAGTTAAATCCATTGACATTAATATTTTATTTAAATTCTCCATAAAGCCACAACATTTCCAACTGAAAAATGAACTTCTATTAATCTTAACTTTTCTCCTCCCCCCTCAAACTTCTAACATGGTAACATAAAGTAAAAATTTTACCAACAATAATAGGTTCTGAATCAACCAATGGGAAATTTCCCCCATCAAATTCAAAGCTACTGTTTTAAAAAGAGGGAATATACACAGACAGACCCTGTGGAAGATTACCTGGTTTACATTTAATTTTGCACTACAAATAGAAATTAAAATACAGGTGACTCAAAAATAACCTTAGAATCTTAATGAAAACAGAACCTATCCAATTATTCATATAACCCAATATAAGCTCCTCTTAAGTTTTTACTATTGCTACTTTTAAGCCAAAAGATCACAATAATATTTTGGAAGTATGCTGCTTATAACTGAGCCTTGCTAATTTCCCATCACGTTGTAAAATTAAAGAGAAACTGAAAGTCATCATGCAACCAAACAACTATCTTCTGAAATGTATATAATCTGGTTTGAAAACAAAACTGTAAGGACTAGATGGTGCTGTCACAACAGCCTTTTTTCCGAGCAGTATACACCAACTATAACTCATAACCCAAACAACAAAGTCAGACAGTGCCACCCAGCCAGTCTGTGGGAAGGTTCCAAACCTTCCTTCTCTCTCTGGGGATGAAGACAATGAAAAAAGGTGTTCTGTTTTCCAGCAGTCCTGTAAGAGGAGCCATTGAGCTGGGCTGCACAATCAGACAACAGAACACAGGAAAACTCAGATCAAAGCAAGGGCACATGTCAGGGTAATAAGCAATAAAACCCTTGGCCAAAGCATTAAGGGAAGGAAAGAAGAAGAAGGAAAAAAAAAAAAAAAAGCAAGGAGGTGGAGAGAACCTGCTGGATCACCTTCTTATTAAACACAGGAGGCAGGAAGAAACAAAATCTGCCTGCACAGGGCATGGGGAAAGACTGTCCTAGAAGCGAGTGCCGTGGAGTGCTCCCCAGACACGGGTGTGAGCACAGACACACATTACCAATGAACTAAGCCCAGAAAGCAGCACCCTATTTGTTGGGGGGGGGGTAATCCCCCTGTACACAGATGAGACACATCCTCACTAACCAAATCCCCAAAAGTGTTCTACATGACAGGGCTGTGGAAGAATACAGACGTTTTCAATTAACAAAATGTAATGGCTTTAACCAGACAACTGCCGTGTGAAATAACATCAGAGACAGCGCTGGGTACAGGTGTGATGGAGTTGTCGTCTCCTCCTCCCTTTCTGACCATCTCTGATTCTCCCGTTTCGCTGGTGTCCCTCTCACACACAACACGCCCCCCGACCAGGTCTCGGCAAACAAAGGAGGGTTCTCAATTCCTCGGCCTAGGAAGCACACATGCCCCCCATCCACAGACGACGAGGCCACCACCTGACTTTCATTAAAGAGTAAGCCAAGCAGAGAGGTCTCAACCCAGACCCCTGCCATGCACCCTGTGACAACCAGCGCCACAAAGGAAGGGGAGGAGTGGATCCGAAACAGGAAAACACCGCCACGCCGCGCCGCGCCGCGCCGCGCCCCCCCCACGGCGTTCCCACAGCCCGCACCCAGGCAGCGTCCCCGCCATCCTCCGCCTCCCACCCCGCTCCGCCGGGCCGCCGCCTCCCACGCCTCGGGACCCGACGCCGGAGCTGCAGCAAGCGGGCGCGCTGGGGGCCGCGAACCTCCCGTCGGCGACCCCCGGCTCACAGCCCCGCGCCGCCCTTTGTGCGGGACTCACCCGTCGGCCCCGGGCCGCGCGGGACGCCCCTCCGCGACCGTCCCTAGCCAGGGGCCGCTGTCTCATCCCTCCGTCCCGAGCCTAGCCAGCTGGGGCGCTCCGAGAACGGGTCGGGAGGCTTCGCGGGCCCGAGGTCTCCTCAGCATCCCGGAGCGGGACCCGCCCCGTCCCCCAGCCCGGGGGCGGCGGCGGCCCTCGGAGCACGGGTGCTCGTCGCACACTTACCCGGGCGCGCCAGCGGCGGCTGCTGCGACGGGGGTGCAGGACCGTCAGCGTCCGGCGGCTGGAGGCGGGCTGCGGGCTGTGGGCAGCGGGCAGCGGGCAGCGGGCAGCGGGCAGCGAGCGTCCGCCAGGACCAGCGCAGCTGAGGTGGCGGCGGCCGAATGTGCGCTCCGCGGCCCCGGGCGAGGGGCGGGCCCGGGGGGGAGGGGCGGGCGCCGCGCCTCTCATTCATGCAGCGGGGGCGGGGTGAGGGACCCGGATGCCCGGGCAGTCTCCGCCCACTTCGCTAAGGGCGCGGTGGCTTCAGAGTCTGCAGCGCGCAGGCGCGGCGCTCCTTGACTGGGCCTGGTAGAGCCCCGGTTGGGTCGTGCCCGCTGGCCTGGTCCTACGGGCTTAGTTATGCTAGGTGGTCTCTGTCGCTGCACTGTTGAAAAATTTGCTTGCCCAATAAATTCTTAAAAGCTAGGAACGCCACCTGCTTTGTAACATCCATCCTGGGAGTCCCCGGGGACACAGGAATGGGCGCGGGGGTGGTAATTAGTTTGATGGGGAGACGTGCACACCGCCCCCTGTTCCATCTGTCCCTCCTGCCGCAGGTCTTCTCAGCTGAGTGCCGGGACTGCAGTGATGGATGAGACCCAGACTGTCCAGATGGTGGTAAGAAGTGTGTGTAGGAAACAGTGCATTCCTGTCCCCGCAGCTCCCACCTCCCACTCTTGGGGGTGGAGTTGGGGGTGCGTGTCTCAGCCCTTGCTGTAATACCCTGGCCTGGGGTCGAATGCAGCTCCAAAGCTCTGTGGAGGCCTGGCATGTGCATGCAAGCTACCGAGTCGCCCTCTGGTTCCGAGCCCTTGGAGTCTGGCCTCACAGCTTCCCAGCCGAATGTTTGGGCACTGCAGCTCATGCACTGCAGAAGTGATCGTCACCCTCCCCCATTTTCTCAGGCCCCATGAGATTTTCCTTTCTTCTCCCACCTTCCTGGCCCCCACACACAAACCATAAACCAACTGCTCAGTGGCTTAGCTTTGGGAAGCACAAGTCATCGTGGAAAGTGACAGCAAGCTTCTTCCTTCTGCTTTGGCAAGCCATAAACCTCCAAAGCAAGGAGGAAGTAAAGAACGAAACATCCCTGACTGTCTGAAGACGTCAGCTGCCCCCGGTGATCACAGCCTCCCAAGGTGAAAGCGGCACGTGCTAGGGCAAGTGTGGCAAAGGAAGGGGTGGGAGAGCTCTTCCTCTGTGTCCTCCCTGCCCTACAAGACAAACTGGGGGAGCCCCTTCCTCCTTGCTGTCGACAGTAGCAGTTGCCGGAAGGGCTTTCTCAATCAATTTGCGGATACCTCTCACTCTGTCTAAATCAGGCTTCCTCATAGCGTCCCTGGGCTGTTGCACATCTATTCTCATGGTTTGCCAATCTGCCCCCAGTTTCTTTTCCTCTTTCCTGACCCCGTCTAGCACCTTGGTCTTATTTTCCAGCCACTTCCAGGATAACACTGTGATGTTTCCCCCTTGGTGGCTGTGTTTCCTGCTGTTCCTTCTGCTGGGACAGCAACTTTGATATGGCAACACGCAAGTCACTTTCTCCCCTAAGAATCCATAGAGGGTGTTAGGGCAGTGAAAAGGTTCTATATGATACTATACTGGTGAATACATGTCATGATACATCTGTCCAAACCCACAGAATGTACAATCCTAATGTAAACTATGCATTTTGAGTGATGTGTCAATGTAGGTTTATGAATTACAACCAATGTACCGCTGTGATGGGGTATGTTGATCATGCATATGTGGGGGCAGGAGATACAATCAAAATCTCTGTGCCTTCCTCTCAATTATCCAGTGAACTTAAAGTTGCTATTAAAAAAATAAGTCTTAAAAGTCACTTTTTAAATGAGATCTCCCCTCCTGGCACCACCCGTGGACAGGCTTGCCTTTGGAATGTGCACCTGTGCCTTGTACGAACTTCCCTCTCAGCACCAGGCACCCTTGGAGTTCCCTGCTCACTTGCGTTTTTTACCAGAATGTGAGTCCGTCGACCACAAGAGGAATGTGTCCTCAGCACCTGGTCTATGATGGACGCACAGCAGGCATGAGGCAATGGTTGCTGCTGGAGGTGATGTTTGCAGGTGATCGTTGATCCCTCCGCAGCGGAGAGAAAGGCTGAACCCTTTTCTTTTCTTCTCCCTCTCTGGCTTCCTTCCCCTGGCTTGTGTTTGGAAACCTGTTTTGTTTGTTTAGAAAGCTTGGCTAGTAATCACTAGTCCAAACAGAGTAGAGGGTGGAGTGGCTCCAGTTCATATTCTTTGTCTTTATGAAAACTGGGGGAGAAGAGGAAGTGAGGGAGAGGGCAGGGGCGGGGAGGGAGAATGAATGTGGGAGCCTGGGCCGTGTTTGCTTGCTACTTTCAGGGAGGTCCATCTTAATGAAATCTTGTTGATGCCTCAACTAATAGGGCCAGGGGGAAAGTCCCTTCTTACAACTGAATAGGCAGAACCTGGCCACAGCATTTCCACTGTATATGGCAGGATCCTGTCCTCCTGTCTCCAGTAGCGGGTCCTTTGTCTCCCTTGAGGGAAAAAAAAATCAGAGTTTGTTAACCTCCTGGTTTCTCCAGTTGGAGATTGATCTGCTTGCTTAGTGACGCACGGGGGTCTACTTGCCCCTCGCCGCCCTCACACACACACTAGCAACCACCTGCCCCTTCCTTAGGCAAAATGCCAGTGGGGTGTCTGGGATGGCACAGATGCGAGGGAAGTCTAGGTGGTTTTTTTTGGGGGTGGTCTAGGTGGGTGTCGTGAAACAGCCAACATCCAGTACTTAGAGTGGTGGCTTTTCCAGCTAGCACATGCTCTTGATCCACAGTATGGGTGCAGGGACTGTCTGTCCCCATGCTATGGTTTGAATGTGTCCTTCAAGGTTCATGTGTTGGAAGCTTATCCCCAGTGTAAGCATACTTAAGCCCCAACGTAAGCATACCTTTATGAGGTAACTAGTTCATGAGGGCTCTGCTCTTGTGAATGCATTAATGCCATAATTGTGGGAGCTTGTTTCTTATAAAAGGACAGATTCAATCACCTCCTCTCTCTTCTCCTTCTCCTCCTCCTCCTCCCCGCCACCCACCCACGCCTGAGCTTACATGTGCACATACTCTCTCGCTTTTCCTCTTTCCATCGAGGGATGATACTAAAGGAAGACCACTGGTTAGAGGCTGGTGCCTCACTCTTGGGCAAAACTCCAGAAAGGTAGGAAACAAACCTCTGGGTTCTTCTGTAAGTCACCCAGTCTCATCTGTTCTGTTACAGAAGCACCAGGCAGATAAGACATGGCTCCTCCTAGTCCTCTTCCTTCTCCTTCCTACATTTTACTCCTTTCAAGCATTTTCCTCATCCCCAACCCATCTCAGAAAGCTCTGTGCTGACGTCCTTCAAAACTCCCTCTGGAAGAGAAATTGCATCTAATTTTAAATCAAACATGTGACTAACTTTCTGACTGGTGAATATAGCAGGAGCATGGGCTGCTGTTAGTCATCCTGGCATCTGGCACTCAATACAAGTTTGTTGAATGACTGCCTGACTAGTGAAGGCAAAATTAGTCTTTTAAACAGAAGCTAGAGACACAGCTATGTGCCAGGCTCTGTTTGGAATCATGGAGTGAGAACTTTCTTCATGCTATGTAGAAGCTAACAGTGGATACCTGGAAGAATATCAGCCCCTAAGCAGCAGCCAATGATATACATTGGTAGAGAACGTCACACAGAACATGAAATAAAATCCAGAGATACAATCAGATGCAGAGAATGTGGGTACAGAATAATGTACAAGAAAAGGACTAACAGATTAGTGGGTTTGGATGCTTGAAACATGCACATCCAGAGAATACCTTCATTTATACTTGGATTTGCTGTTAATGTTTCTCATTGTTATATACCTTTCAGCTCAGCATTCTTTATGAATCAACTGTAAACATATGATTTCATTTTTAAAACCATATTGTATTTAGGTATCTATTAAAACAAATGAACCTTTTATTCAATTACAAGACTTATAATTTAATTTTATTGCATGTATAACCTTCATATAATGAAGGTTAAAATTGCTTCTCCAAAGTAGGCATTTAATCAAAACTTATAATCTTCTGTGGTCTTTGTTAAAAATGTAGGTGTCTGGGGCCAGCATTGTGGCATAGAGAGTTAAGCCACTGCCTGCAATGCCAGCATATTTGTGGACACCAGCCCAGCTCCCTGCTAATGTGCCTGGGAAAGCAGCAGAGGAAGGTCCAAGTCCAAGTGCTTGGGCCCCTGCACCCATGTGGGAGGAAAGAAGCTCTTCGCTCCTAGCTTTGGCCTGGCTCAGCCTTGGTCATTATGGCCATTTGGGGAATGAATCAGTGGATGGAAGATCTCTCTCTCTCCCTCTCTCTCTCTTTCCCTCCCTCCCTCCATTCCTCCCTCTTTTTCTCCCTCCCTCCCTCCCTCCTTCTCCATCTCCTTCTCTTCTCTCTGTACTCTGAATTTCAAATAAATAAATCTTTTTTAAAATGCAGGTTTCTAGATCCCTCTAAAAGTCTGATTAAATAAATTCACTGGAAACAAAAAACCCAGAAGATGGAAATCAAATGCTGTCCACAGCCCTCTCTACCTAGTGGGGCCTGCCCACCTGCTGCATAGTGGGTATTGTTCCAGAAAAACATGTCTCCTACTGGTCATCATTTGACTGCTTAATTAGTTGGAGTTCTGAATGACCTCTTCAAGAGTGGCCCATACAATGCTTTGACTCATTGGTTTTGGTCAGCAGAAGAATTTCACCACTTCTGTAAGAGCAGGAGATGTCCTCTTGTGATTCCTGAACCCCTTTACCCATGAATTCCAAAATAGACATGTCCTGCCTAGATCTCTCCTGATGGGCCTCCCTTTCCCGTGGTCTATGTGTACCTCTCAGTGGGTGTGACCCAGTCCATGGAGGAGGCATGGATTACATCTCGATGTAGGATGTGTGCATAACTGTGGAACAGAGTGGGGAGGGGATGTAAGTTCCCTGCGCATGGTACAGGACCTGGCTGTGTGTCCCCCTTCAATCCAGTGAAGGAGATGAGAGCCAGAGGTTCTGTTTCCCCAGTGACCAACAGGCACATTTCTCTTTTGGCACATGCAAGTCAAGCACACAGAGAAAACTCAGAGCTCCTGAAAAATCTAAATGTGCTTGGGATTCCATATGGGAGTTTCCCAAGGTTAGCAGCACATACAGAAGAGCAGAGGTGTGATTCCCCAGGATGGTACAGTGTGCTCAGACTCCCTTTTGGACTGGAGGACACCTGTCTTTGTATGGATTCTCCCAAGTGTAGACCTTGAGACAAGGGCTTAGCTGTAGGTGATTTACTTGGGAGGTGGTCCTAGGAAACAGGAGTGCAGAAATGCAAGAAGTGATAACTGGAAGGAAAAGAAGCCAATACTAAGGTGTATTGATGGGTTAATTACTGCCTTGGGCAAGTGGGTGCGATCCTGCTGGAAGCCTCTGAGAAACCCTGTGGCACAGTCCTGAGCATGGTCCTGCTGGATGACAAGGAGGCTGGGGTATTTATCCCCTGATTCCGGTTTCCCCATTGCCTACAGATGACCTTCAGAGCTCTTTCAGGTTACATCTGTGGAGTGAAGCAAGCTGTCCAGCTCAGCCCCTCCCGCTTCCATCACCATCAGGACGTCCCTGGCAACACTGCTTCTGCCTCTCCTGATTTCTCCCACTCAGTTGTGTCATTGCTTTTTCTCTCTGTTGGCTTCTTCAGTGTGAACTTGAAAGAGGAAGAAGTGAAGTGGGATGGTACCTTTGCCCACAGCTTGTTCTAGGAAAAAGGAACTATGGTGGTTTTCTTCTTTCTGCATTTCATCCTACCTGGTCTACCCAAATAGCTCTCAACCACCAACATCTCCTTCCAAAAGGAGGGACAGAGCAAGAGAGTAAGTAGGTTTTCTAGAATGTTCTCCGGCTCTGAGGCAGCACCTCCTCTAGGCAGGTTTCCCTGGTTTATCTTGGCTGTCTGCCTTCCAACCCACATGATGACAATTTGGACTCAGACCTTTATGCCCTTGGAGGCTGGCCCAGGCGATGAGGAAGGGAAGAAAGACTCATCACTCAATTCTGCAGTTACGCACACACATCCTGCATTGAGATGCAATCCATCCCTCCCGTGGGCTGGGTCACACCCAGTGAGAGGTGCGCATAGACTATGGGGAAGGGAGGCCCATCAGGAGGGATCTATGCAGGAGAAATCTCTTTGGAATTCATGAGTAAAGGGGTCAGGAAGTAGGACTCTGTGGGTCATAGGAGACTCCACAGGAAGACACTGCTTCCATCCCAGGCCTTTGGCTCCATTCCCTGGAATTTCTCACTTGCCTGTCTGTCATCCAAAGGGACTCACAAGGAGGGAGTGCTGGGAGGCAGCAGCTTCCTAACTCTAAAGTTTTCCCCCAAGTTCAAGTGGTGAACTGGATCCATACATGTAGTTTGCTTTTTGCTCCTCCTGAAACCCACTGAAATTAATACAAGGGGATTCAAAAAGACAACAGACTCATGAAGACAGAGAGAACAGAAGAAACGATAGCAGAAAAAAAAATTGAGGAAGCTGGCCAACAGACGGATGAGTGCTGATTGACTTAGCAGCTCCAGGAAAGCCGAAACCCAGGGATAACTCAGAACAGCCCCATTTCCATAGCAAAATCCAAAAAAATAATAATTGGGAACAAAGAAGAATTGGCAGTCTTAGTTACCTCTGGAACTGAGCAAGCCAAAATCCAGAACACTGGGTAAAAGGTTATTGGAAACAGTTAAAGTCTCAGTTCCCCTCTCCCACTCTCTGTGCTGCAAGTCCTTCTTTAACCAGGCAGAAGCATGGAGATTTGGTCCCTGGACTGGAGGCACCAGCAGAGCCTAGGACAAAGGCCCATATGGAGAACAAGGGCAGTAAGCTCATGTTTCCTCACAGCAGGCTGAGAACCTCTGCTTTCTTCTCTGCCCAATTCCTGAATCACTGGCAGCTACATTCCGTCTCTCTTCTCTGGGACTCTGGCCAGTCAAAACAGAAAGATCTAAGAATACTGGCATTATGGTTTCCAGTAAATGACCACTCATATCTCCCTATATGAAGGGAGGTGAGTCTCTGCATTGACAGACCCAGCTCTGGCACTCAGGGCTTTTCAATAAGCTTCTCAGGCTCTTACCCTAAATCAAGAGCAGACAGCCAAATAGGATGTCTTAGGGTCTGTTGAAACAGAGGCCACGATGGATTCAGTTGCTCATGCTTTACCTGGTGAACTCTCAGAAGAAGCTCCTTATTCCATCCCAAAAACAGCAGGGAAAGGAGCTGGAGGATGTGGTCTTGGCTGGAGTTCAGCCTCAGGCTGATCCACAGGGAGCTCTGGGCATGAATTGTTACCACAGAGTTGATCTCACCTTGAAGCAAGAGGGCCTATTTTTGGTGACTCCCTGACTGTGGGTTGCCAGGGAGGATGCCATAGTTACCCTGGCTGAGGACAGTTCTGTAGAGGAAGGGGCAGCTCTGATCCATTGACAACACAGATGTACAGCTTCTGTGGGAATGGCAAGGACAGCAGTGACATCTACTGTAGATTACCAGGTGGCTGTGGAAAACTGCTGGCCTGGGAGACAGAGAACAAGCAACAACACAAACATCAAAATAAACAATCCAACTAACAACAAAGTAAACAGAAAAAAGCAACTTGGAAGAAATTAAGCAATAATATTATACCCACGAAACAAGAATATGTTGCTGTTTTAAGACAGGGAACATAAATAAATTTTAAAACTAAACACACACACACACACACAATAGCAGAAATGAAAAACTCAATAGATGGCTTGGGAAAAAAGTCTGGAATATCTCACAGAAAATAGACCTACAAGACAAACTATGAAAAATAGAAATAAAGAATAAAGAATGTGAGAAGAATTGTCAAGAAGGTTTATCATCTGAATAACAGGCATTCTAGAATGGGAAGGGAAAAAATGATCAATGAGATAATTCAAGACAAATTTTCCAAACTGAAAAGCATAAGTTACCTGATTGAAAGGGCCCATTAACTGTCCAGTTCAACCAGTAAAAGTAGGTCCTACCAAGACACATAATTGTGAAATTTCAGAATTCTGGGGACAAAGAGGAGATTCTATAAGCTTGAATAAGGTACAAATAATTTATACACCAAGTCTCAAGGATAAGAATGACTTCAGACTTTACTGGAGCTATTATAACACTGTCTGGTAGAATATCAGAATAGTATCTTCAAAAGTCTAAAGAAAAATTGTTTCCAATCTAGAATTCTATACCCAGCCAAACTGTCAATCAAGAAATGAGTAGACAATTTCAGATTTGTACAATCTCATATTTCCTTTCCTAGGAATTAAATTAAGGAGATGCTCTACAAACCAAGAGGAGAAATCAGATAAATACACAGGATATGCAAAATTGGGAATACAACACAGGGGGAGAGGTATAGGGAATCTCCATGAGGTTGATGCAGGGTGAATCTAGCAGGATGAGAACAGAGAGACTAAGAGACTAAGAGTATGTTAAAGACATCATCAAGATGACCACTGTTGCTGTGCCATCTTTGTAACCAATCTTAGAGGTACAGATTTTAAGGTAAATTGGCCAAAAGACAGAGCTCCCTCTTATTGTTGGGAAGAGCACTACCCTAATCCTGTTGAGGCTATGCTTCTAGTCCTGGGTATGTCTTGAAGTAGCTATGGGATTTGGGCAAGTAATTTTTCCTTCCTGGATTTCAGGGTCATCATCTATAAATGTGAAGAATGGACTGACTTCCACATGTCTTTAAGGCTATCTGTGCCTCTGTGAAATTTATTTGTTCATGCTACACAGTTCTAAGTGTAGAGTCATGTAACCACTTCAGCATTCATGCTACAGAATAGTTCCATCATCCCCAAAGTTCCCTCACACTATCCCTTTGTGGTCAATTGTCGCTCCCCCTCTTCATGGAGGAACGACACAGGACCCTGTGCTGTTCTTTTGTCTGCTCGGCCCTTCCCGGGTTTGCTGCTGGTCCTTCCACCTCCGTGGAAGGGCGACTCCCCCTGCCACTTTCCCCACTTCTGCGGGGGAGCGGCACACCGCTGGCCGGCTCTCTCTCGGGGGCTGCTCAGATGTTATTTGGATGTTCCCCTTAGATGTTCCTCCTTTATAGTTCTCTTCCACCAACCCCAACTCTGCTACCCACATGCCGAGTACGCTGCTCTCCTGCAATCAGGAGCAGGATCAGCTCCTGCAGGTTATTGGTTGAACTGGAGGCAGCTGCGTAGAAGCTGTTTACTCCTCTCCCAGCGCCATATTGTGGGAGAGCAGATGCATAGAATAAGTCTTAATTCCAGTAACTTAGTCTAGTCTGAGTTGCTCCCCACAGTCAATACCTTACTCTACCCTTAACTCCTGGCAGCCACTGATTTTTTTTAAAAGATTTAATTAATTTATTTGAAAGGCAGAGTTACAGAAAGAGAGAAGGAGAGAGAGAGAGAGAGAGAGAGAGAGAGAGAGAGATCTTCCATCTGCTGATTCACTCTCAAATGGCCGCCATAGCCAGGGCTGGGCCAGACTGATGCCTAGAGCCATGAGATTTTTCTGGGTCTTCCACATGGGTGACAGGGAAAAGCAACCTTCTGTTGCTTTCCCAGGCGCATTAGCAGAGAGGTGGAATGGAAATGGAGCACCTGGGACTGGAACTGGTGCCCATGTGGGATGCTGGTGCTGCAGGTGGTGGTTTAACTTGTGCCACAGCACTGGCCCCAGCCACTGATCTTTTCTCCATTTCTGTAGTTGTACCTTTCTAGAATGTCATAAAAATGGTATCATACATACAATATGATGCAGTGGATTTGATTTGAAACATTAGGTAACCACTGATCTTGTCTTTAGTTCTCCCCCAAACCAGGTGCTGAGATAAGAATTCAAGTGCAAGTAGTGGTCCCAGGAAGTACCAGTTAGTAGAGTGAAGTGAGACAGCCAATGCAGGGTGTGTTACCTCTGTGTGTTATCCATTTAATTCCCCCTGGAGATTCTGAGATTCAGTGTAGAATACATACCTCAGAGCTACTGGTCCAAATGATGAGGCTGGGACATTAATATACCAATTCCCTGTTCATCAGTTGTGGAAGGTTATTTCTTGGGTCCTCAACTAACCAGCACTTCTTCCTTGCCCTTTGCATGGACCAAGCATGCTTCTGTGGCCAAAAACAAAAGCCCTCAGACAGCCAGTTACAGGTGTTCACAGTACACAGTTCTCAGTGTGCAGAGGTGAATGCCAAGGGCAATGTGTGAGGCACTGACAGCATCAGTAATTCCCCACCCCTCCAACATGAGAACGAAACCCTCATATAATGTGAAGCAGCTGCAGGGAGGAGCATTGGGAGTTTCCAGGGTGGGGTCCTGGGAAGACACTGGGACAATGAACCCAGGGCCTCACTGGAAGAATTTGAAGAACAAGGACTCTTTGATTTGAGGGTAGGCAAGGGCCTCTGCAAGAAAGACTACCCCACCTCATGGGGGTTGGGGATGACCTGAAAGCAGGGCTATGCTCCCACTGCCAATCCCACCTGTACCACCTATCTTGTTCCCCTTTAGAGTCAATCCCCTGATGAGACTGGTAGAGATTTTTCTGTAGACAGTGAAACAGGCTTGAATTACTTGGAAAGAAACCTTAGCTCTCCTCTTTCAGCAAATGATTGGTATAATGAATATGCATTTCAGTGGGAAAATGCAGTTGTGCAAGAAATGCTTTTTTAAATAAGATCTAATTATTTGAAAGTCAGAAATATAGATAGTGAGAGTCAGAGAGAGAGAGAGAGAGAGAGAGAGAGAGAGAGATCTTCCATCTGCTGGTTCACTCCTTCACTCCTAAAATGGCCAAAATGGCCAGGGCTGGGCCATACTGAAGTCAGGAGCCAGGAGCTTCATCCAAGTCTCCCATGTGGGTCCAGGGTCCCAAGCACTTGGATCATTTTCTGCTGCTTTCCTAGGAGCATTAGCAGGGAGCTGGATTAGAAAGGGAGCAATCGAGCCGGCGCCATGGCTCACTTGGCTAATCCTCCGCCTGCAGCGCTGGCACCCCGGGTTCTAGTCCCAGTTGGGGCGCAGTATTCTGTCCCAGTTGCTCCTCTTCCAGTCCAGATCTCTGCTGTGACCCAGGAAGGCAGTGGAGGATGGTCCAAGTGTTTGGACCCTGCACCCACATGAGAGACCAGGAGGAAGCACCTGGCTTTTGGCTTTGGATCAACACAGCATGCCAGCCATAGTGGCCATTTGGGGGGTGAACCAATGGAAAAGGAAGACCTTTCTCTCTGTCTCTCTCACTGTCTAACTCTGCATGTCCAAAAAAAAAAAAAAAAGTGGATCAATCGGGGACTTGAACCATCAACCATATTGAATGCTGGTGTCACAGGTGGCAGCTTAACCCGCTACGCCACAGCACCAGCCCCTCCTGTGCCCTTCCTGATGCACAGGGTATTCTAAGATTCTATGATGGGCCAAGGGTCTTGATGGATTATCCAGGGCACTTCAAAATTTTGGTTGGTTATTCTAAGGTGTGTACAACTCATTGTGTCACTTCCATAGTTTTCTGGCTCTTGGGAGCCCTGACAAAGGTGGCTCAAATGCACTTGGATCTTTGAAACCTGTATGAGTTTCACTGAGGGAAGAACACAAGATGTAGAGTCCCTTTTCTTAGGCACCCACCTGTGTGACTCTCCTCACTACCCAGATTGGAGATTTTTTTTCTAGTGTAAGTGTGGGTGAATGGTCTCTCCCAAATGCATTCTGTCAAGCATGTTACATTGTCCTCATCTAATTCCTCTCGGTTCCTTGTGAATGGACTTTCTTTAAAACTAACTTTTGATTTTGGTATGGTTGTAGAGTCACTCCAAGTTTTAAGCAATAATACAGAACAATCCCAGGTATTCTTCACCCAGCTTCCCCCAGTGGTAAATGCCTGCCAACCATAGCACAACATCAAAGACAAGGAGTTGACATTGATACCATACACCAAGCTTCCATTTTCACAGTTTTATGGGCACTTATGTGTGTAACTTAGTGCTATGCAATTCATCACAAGTGTAGATTCATGTCATCACCACCAGAGCTCAGATACAGAACAACTTGGTGCTGACAAGGATCCCTTGTGCTGCACTTTCATAAATGCACCTACATCATCCCTCCCACACCCTTTGTCCCTAACCCTTGGCAATTACGTGGCAATTACTAATAGTTCTTTCATTTGTATAATTCTACCATTCCAAGGATGTTATGTGAATTAAATCATACAGTACATAACCACTGAGGACTGGCTTGGTTTATTCAGCCTGCTTATCTCCAGAGTCATCCAAGTTGTTGCAAGTATTAACACTCTGTTCCTTTTTATTGCATCCATGGTATGAATGTTACAGTTTGTTTAATCATTCACCTGTTGAAGGCTATCTGGATTGTTTCCAATTTTGAGTATTACAAATAGCCAATACAGTACAATAGTGATGAATGTTTATATATATATGTTTTTGAGTGAATATAATTTCTCTGGAAAAATATCCGGGAATGCCACTGCCAAGTCACTTGGAAGTTGCATGTTTAGTTTGATAAGAAACTGCCAAATTGTTTCCTAGAGTGACTGTGCCATTTTATATTTCCATCAGCAGTATACCAACAACCCAGTTTCCTTGCATTCTCACCCAGATTTGGTCCAATCACAAGTTTTAATTTTAGCCATTCTGATAGATGCATAGTGATATCTAATTGTGGTTTTATTTTGCCTTTTCTTAGTGGCCAATGATGTTAAGCATTTTTTCACATCTCTCTTTGTCATATGTAGATCTTGGAAAATGTCTGAATATGTCTCTTGCCCATTTTCTAACTGAATTACTTGTGTTTTTTTTTTTAATGTTTGTTTTTACTGTTGAGTTTTGAGAGTTCTTTGTATATTCTAAATACTAGTCATTTGCTAGATACGTGGTTTTCTCCCAGGGGCCGGCATTGTAGCTCAGTGGGTTAAACCACCCCTTGTGATGCCCAGCATCCCATACTGGAGCACCAATTTGAGTCCTGGCTCCTCCCCTTCAGAACCAGCTTCCTGCTAATGTGCCACTTTGGAAGGCAGCAGAAGTGGCCCAAGTACTTAGGCCCCTGCCACCCATCTTGGAAACCAAGATGGAGTTCCTGGCTCCTGGCTTCAGCCTGGCCCAGCCCTGGCTGTTGGGCCATTTGTGGAATGAACCAGTGGATGGAAGATCTCTCTCTCTTTCTCCCCCCTCCTTCTACCTTTCTGTCATTCTGCATTTCAAATAAATAAATTAAATAAATCTTTTTTAAGGGTCTATTTATTTATTTGAAAGTCAGAGTTACACAGAGAGAGGAGAGGCAGAGAGACAGAGGGAGAGAGAGAGGGAGAGAGAGAGAGAGAGAGAGAGAGAGGTCTTTCATCCATTGGTTCACTCCCCAGATGGTCGCAATGGCCGGAGCTGTGCTGATCTAAAGCCAGGAGCCAGGAGCTTCTTCCAGGCCTCCCACGTGGGTGTAGGGGCCCAAGGACTTAGGCCATCTTCTACTACTTTCTCAGGCCATAGCAGAGAGCTGGATCAGAAGTGGAGCAGCCAGGTCTCGAACTGGCGTCCATATGGGATGCTGGTACTTCAGGCCAGAGCATTAACTCATTGTGCCACAGCGCCGGCCCCTAAATTAAATAAATCTTAAAAAATATTTTTTTCTAGTCTTTGGTTTGTCTTTACATCCTCTCAAGAACAGGCATCTTTGATTTATTCTAGATTTTAGGTGAAAAATATTCAGTCTTTCACCAATGTGTACGCTATTAGTTATTGTTTTTGTAGACACTTTATTTTTAATCAAGTTGAGATAGTTCCCTTTATACCTAATTTACTGGCAGTTTTTTAAAGAACCATAAATGGGGGATCAGCACTGTGGCGTGGCAGATTAAAGCCCTGGCCTGCAGTGCCAGCATCCCAAATGGGTGCTCCACTTATGATCCAGCTCTCTGCTTATGGCCTGGCAAAGCAGCAGAAGATGGCCCAAGTGCTTGGGCCCCTGTACCCGAGTAGGAGACCTGGAAGAAGCTTCTGGCTCCTGGCTTTGGCTCAGCCCAGCAGCCATTCAGAGAGTGAACTGGTGGATGGAAGTCCTTTCTCTCTCTCTCTGTCTCTGCCTCTCTCAGTAACTCTGTCTTTCAAATAAATAAAACTAAATCTTTTTTAAAAAATACATAAATCGTTGTTGATTTTGTAAAATGCTCTTTACTGTGTTAATAGAATATGATTTTTTTTTTGGAATGTTGACGGTGGGCTATATAGACTGATTTTTAAATGTTGAACGATTCTGCGTGGTCATGGCAAATAATTATTTTATACATCACTAGGTTAAGTTTGTTAATATTTTGTTAATTATAACAAAATATTGATTGCTTTTAAATTTGTGAGAGATATTGATCTGTAACTTCCTCCGTTCACTTTTTTTTTTTTTTGGTAAGATCTTTGGTTTTGGTATCAGGGTAATATTGACTCATCAATGAGTTGGAAAATGTTCCCAATTCATATATTTCCTGGGAGATATTCTGTAAAATGATTGTGAATTCTTCTCTAAATGTTAGAGTTCTCCAGAGATACCATCTGGACCTAGAGATTTCTTTTTAAGGAGTTTTAAAAGTATAGATTCAATTTATTTAATGATTATGGGATTATTTAGATGATATACTTCATCTTGGTTGAAATTTGGTAGCTTAGTGGGATGAAATTAGTTCATTTATTCCAGGTTATCCAATCTATGAACATTGAACTTTTCATAGTATTTCCTTATTTATTCCTTTAATAACTACAGAAATGAATTTTAATTCCCTTTTTCATTCCCAATATTGGCAATATTTGTCTTTTCTCCTTTTACTTTCATCAGTCTTGCTAAAAGTTTATAAATCTTAATTTATGAAGCACCAGCTTCTTGTTTCATTGATTTTTTTATTCTTGCTTTCAATGTCATTGGGTTTGCTCTTCATTGTTTCATTTCTTTTGCTTGATTTGTGTTTATTTTGCTCTCCTTTTTCCCTAGCTTACTGAGATATGTGCTTAGATTATTGATTTGAGGCTTTTGCTGTTTAGTTTTAAATTTTAACTTTATTCAAAAAGCAGAGAAACAAAGAGATTACATTGGCTGGTTGGCTTCTCAAATGTCTGAAACAGCCAGAGGCTGTGCCAAGTTGAATTCAGTGGCTTGAAGGTCAATCTGCCACGTGAGTAGCAGGGACTCAAGTGCTTGATTCATTGTCCACTGCCTCTCAGAGCGCACATTAGTAGGAAGCAGGATCAGACGTAGAGAAGCTGGGACTGGAACTGGTCCCTCCAACATGGGATGTGGCCATCACAAATGGCAACTTAACTGCGATGCTAAACACTTGCCCTAATGTAAGCATTTTTTTTTTTAAGATTTACTTATTTATTTGAAAGTCAGAGTTACATAGAGAGAGAAGGAGAGGCAGAGAGAGAGAGAGAGAGAGAGAGAGAGAGGTGTCTTCTATCTGCTGGTTCACTCCCCAGTTGGCCACAATGGCCAGAGCTGCGCCGATCCAAAGCCAGGAGCCAGGAGCTTCTTCCAGGTCTCCCACACGGGTGCAGGGGCCCAAGGACTTGGGCCATCTTCTACTGCTTTCCCAGGCCATAGCAGAGAGCTAGATTGGAAGAGTGGAGCTGCTGGGACTCCAACCAGCACCCATTTGGGATGCCGGCACTGCAGGTGGCGGCTTTACCTGCTATGCCACACCATCCACCCTTAATGTAAGCATTTGTTTCTTTAAATTTCCCTTTCAGCAGAACTTCAGTTGTATCTTCCAAAAAAAATGTTTTTGTCATTATTTTCTGAGAGGCAGATGGGGGATGGGGGAGAGAGAGAGAGAGGGAGAGAGGGAGAGAGAGAGAGCAAGAGAGAGCAAGAGAGAGCGAGCAACTCCTATCCATTGGTTTACTTTCCAAATGCCTGCAGCAGTTGAGGCTGGGCCAAAGCTAGGAACTCAGTTCAGATCTCCCATGTGAGTGGCAGAAATCCAACTACACCCTCCAATGGCCGCCGCGGCTGGCACGCTGCGGCCAGCACATCACGCTGATCCGAAGCCAGGAGCCAGGTGCTTCTCCTGATCTCTCATGGGGTGCAGGGCCCAAGCACTTGGGCCATCCTCCACTGCACTCCCTAGCCACAGCAGAGAGCTGGCCTGGAAGAGGGGCAACCGGGACAGAATCTGGTGCCCTGACCGGGACTAGAACCCGGTGTGCCGGCACCGCAAGGCGGAGGATTAGCCTAGTGAGCCACGGCGCCGGCCTAGGGTGCAGTGTTCTTTATATGCCAATTGGTTGATTGTGTTGCTGAGTTCTGTATCCTTGTTGGTTTTCTCATAATTTTAAAATTTTCTTAAAAAGGGGTGGGACTTGGGGGTGAGTGGGGGCTATAAAGGGCCTAGCTCTCTGCTCAGCTTCTCTGACACTCCCCACTGGGAGGGGGGATAGGATTGGAACATCTCCTCTGACCTGGTGAGGGTGGGTGTCTAGGCCCCCCACTCAGATTTGCTGAGGCTTTTGGGGGAGGTTGGCTGAGTGGAGCTGTGATTGTTTAAAAGTTTTATATCTTGCTAGGTTTGTGGTCTTTTGATTAACAGAACAGCTTTCCTTTGGGCTGGCATTGTAGTACAGCAGATTAAGCCATCGCCTGCAACACTGGCATCCCATATGGGAGCTGATTTGAGTCCTGGATGCCCCACTCCGAATTCAGCCCCCTGATAATGCACCTGGGAAAGCAGAGGAAGATGCCACCCATGTAGGAGACCAAGATGAAGCTCCAGGCTCCTGACTTCATCCTGGCCCAACCCAGGCCATTGCAACCAACTGGGGCATGAACTAGTGGATGGAAGATTCTCTCTCTCTCTCTCTCTCCCTCAGATAGATAGATAAATAGATAAATAAATAAATCTAAAAAAACCACCAGGAAGCAAGCAGCCTGCAAGCCCCCTGCATGCGTGTGATCCAGGAACCCTCTTCATCCCTGACAGTAGCAGGAGGCTAGTTCCCCGAAGGCGTGTCTTCCCTCCCACCTCTTCTCCTGGACTCTGAGTTGCCCCAAGTCAAGGACAGTTGTCTTTGACTCACCTGACTTTGCCTACCCGGCGTGAGGTCATGGTCAACCTCAGGACCACGCTCTCATTGTGCTCCCTGTGGTGTGGGTGTGGATGCCGTCTCTGGCATCCCTGCTAGTAGATACTGCAGCTCCCATCAGCCCTGGGAGGGGACCGACGCTCAAAGGAAGCAGGGCAGCCAAAGACTCTGGACTCCCCTGGGAACACTGAGAAAAAAGCACATTTCCTGAGCCTATGTCGTGTGTGCACTTTCATATGCACTAATTAAACCCACAGCGATCCTCTGATAGGCGTAATTGTTATCCTCATTTACAGATAAGAAAGCTGAGGTGCAGACGAATTTAAAAGTAGATCTAAAAAATGAAGGAAATAGAAAATCACAATTAGGCAAAACCCCATAGACATTACAGTTGCAGGTAATTGAGTCATAGGTAAGAACCCTTAATGGGTGCTAAAGTGTGTGGGTGGGGGGTGCATTTGGCCTAGCAGTTAAAAGCTCAGGTGTCTGCATTCCGTGTTGGGGCACCTGGGTCCGACACCTAGCTCTGTGCCTGCCTGCAGCCTGTTGCTAGCACAGACTCTTGGCAGGAAGTGGTGGTGGCTCAGGTAGCTGGGTCCCTGCCACCCACATGTGAGATTTGGATGGAATTCTGAGTTCCTGGCTTTGGACTGGTCCAACTCCAGTCATTGCAGGCATCCGGGGAGTAGACCAGCAAATGAGAGCCCCCCCCCCCCCATATCCATCTCCCTGTCTCTCAAATAAATAAATAAAATTTTACAATAAGATTAATGGGTGAAAATGTGGTGAGAAACACAGTCTCAAAGTATCTTTTGGGCATATTTATTAATTCTAAAGGGAAAAATAGAAAAGAGGAGGAACCAAAGCACCGCCCAGACCCAGGGCCAAGGTTAATCACCTGTACTGATGCCGTGTACTTCCTGACGTAAAGCATTGATGAGTGAACACTATCTCCTTTGCCTCGATGTAATCATGATAAAACACCAGACAAACCAAACTGAGGCAGGATTCCACAGAATCCTACGGAGATCTCAGGATTAGAACCCAGATCCCATTCTCCTTGTATTCTAGTCACGAAAGCTATGGGGTCATCCGCTGTGGGCAGAGGCCCTGCTGCTTGGACATGCAGTCATCTCAGGGCTTGGGACTCACTACTGCAGCCGGCTCTGTGGCTAGGAGCTACCTCCCCTCTCCCCTCAGATTTTTTTTTTTTTTAATTTGAAAGTTACAGAGAGAGAAAGGGAGAGACAGAGAGAGAGAGAGAGAGAGAGATGTTCTATCTGCTGGTTAACTCCCCAGATAGCTACAACGGAGCCATTTTCCGCTGCATTTCCCAGGCGCATTAGCAGGAAGCTGGATTGGAAGCCAAGACTCCATCTGTCGCCCACATGGGACGCCGGCGTGGCAGGTGGCACCTTAACCTGCTTTGCCCAACACGGTCCTCACATCTGTTTGTTTGAGGGCTTTCTGCAAAGCATGAAGGTGGTTCTCTCTGTGCTGGCTGGAGACCAGAGCACCTTTCCATACATCTGTAGCCTCTGCTAATGACTGAGGGGGGTCTTTGCACAAACCGGCCAGCTCCCGCGCCCCTCTGGCGGGTACCATTGAGGCACGTTCATCTTGGCTTGCAGAGTTCCCTTGTGTGATTGCGCTCTAGCGCTCACAGTGGTCACTTGCTGGTAATGCACCTCTA